>NW_014577416.1:261048-267827 GCF_000485595.1 Priapulus caudatus
GTGTGTGTGTGTGTGTGTTTCAGTCACGGTGTACCGCTGTGAGGAGATGGCTAAGCAGTGCGGATTCTGCCTTACCCTCGACCAGCGCTACCGCTGCGGTTGGTGCGGAGGAGCCTGCACCATCGCCGAGATGTGCGGCACCGGGGAGTGGCTCAGCAACGGTGCCATCTGTCCGAACCCAACCATCGAGAAGGTGAGAGTCTGTGCCGACAAGTTGACTGCGACCTCGCGTTGACCTTGACATTTGTCTGTGATGTTGCATTGACTGACATCTCGTTTACTGTGACGTGGCATTGACTGATGTATTGTTGACTTTGACCTTGCATTGACCATGACGTTGAGTCGTCTGTGATGTTACATTGACAGAGATGACAACCACTATGATTTATCCGTATTTTATATTTCTTAATTTCCGTAATTTCGATTCCTTTTGCACCACTACGACCAGTTTGTATCAAACTACGAATTTCACTGTGATTGAAAAAAAAAATTTTTAATCATTTTTTGTCAATTTATTGTCGTTATTGACTCTCAGAATGCAGGAAATTGCATCTCAGAATCAAATTTTTTTTTTGCCGGACCCCCCCTAGCAAACTCGGGTCACTACATGACCCTCAAACTACTAATTTGATGGCCAGAAACTACAGATTGCTTCAAATATGTGTTGGCATCTCTGCATTGACTGTGACATCTAGTTTACTGTGATGTGGCATTGACTGATGTATTGTTGACTGTGATGTCACGTTGACTGTTAAGTTGCGTTAACTGTGATGTATCGTTGACCTTGCTCTGGCATTGACCGTGCCGTTGCGTTACCTGTGACGTCTCGTTGTCTGTGACGTTGCGTTGACCGTGACGTCGTGTGGTTCACGACGTTGCGTTGACCGGTGGCTGCGTCTCGTGTTCTTGTAGTTTTCGCCGCGTATGGGTCCGTACGAAGGCGGCACGAACATCACGATCAGCGGCTATAACCTCGGACTCAACTACGACGACATCAAGAGCGGCGTCACTGTCGCCGGACAGATCTGCATGCCCTACGAGGAGCTCTACGTCAGAACCAAGCAGTAAGAAACGTCGCCAGTCTATACCGCCATTTTCTTTTACTCCTGTTTGTCCCCCTCCCCAGCGATATGTCGTGTTCGAATTGTCCAGTTTGCAAATAGATGCGATATCTAATGAGTGTAGTGCGAATTTAGAGGGGTAGCGTAGAAAACCTCGTTCAGCCAACTCAGTGGTATTGTTTGTTCTTGCTGTAGTTATAGCCATGATGGTTGAGGTTACACGTGCGCTACTCTGCATACTGCCAGCACTTCCTCATGCGCTGTTTGTTTTACTGCAGGATTGTGTGCAAAGCTGGAGAGAGCTCCAAGGGCAATAAAGGTTATCTGCAGGTGATGGTGCGCGGGGACAGCAGATACATCGGCGTGTCCGACATGGAATTTGCATACGTGGTGAGTACACGTGTTTTAATGAAGTACGACTGCGTGAACTGCGATGTAATAGCCACGTAACATGCAGGACGATGTTTACACTGTAACCTAGTCGAATAGTATTCATTCTTTGTGCTTCGGAAATGATAAATGCTCTTTCTTGTGTCCGTTCAGGATCCAAAGATTAACAAAACGTGGCCAAAAGTTGGACCGAAGAGCGGAGGAACAAAGATCACGATAACGGGCCGGCACATGGATGCAGGGTCACATATCACAGCCTTTATCGTGTGGGATGAGCCTACTGGACAGACACGATCACCCTGTGAAGTGATTAGGTATTGACTTCACAGCACAACTTGTATTAGACAGTACATCTCATTCGGACTCAGCTCAGTGTCATCTCATTCTCATTCGGACCACTACACTACACTACACTACACTACACTACACTACACTACACTACACTACACTACACTACACTACACTACACTACACTACACTACACTGAACTGAACTGAACTGAACTGAACTGCACTGCACTGCACTGCACTGCACTGCACTCCACTGCACTGCACTACTACACTACACTACTACACTACACTACACTACGCTACGCTACGCTACGCTACGCTACACTACGCTACACTACGCTACACTACGCTACGCTACGCTACACTACTGATGCCATGATATCAGGCGTGAGTGTCTGTGCAGGAATTAATTATCACATCCACTTCATTCATGTCACTACTAAGGTGTGTATGTTGCAGGACTAGTCATAAGGAGGTGGACTGCCTGACATCAGCCAGCAGCAAGGCCACCCCTGGCCGCATCGTCATGCGGTTTGACAGCGCCGAGAGACATTCCACGGAGACGTTCACTTATCACGACGATCCCGTCATCCTCGACGTGCTGCCCTCTGGTGGCATTCCTAGGTAACCAGCGTTCACGTTAAGTGTGTTATAGTTGAGCGGTGTTGTGAATATGGAGTGGAGTGGAGATAAGTCAATGTTGATGTAATTATTCGTGTACCTTTCATTACTAATTAACAAGGTATCTGCGATCGTTTGAATTTAAGTGACAATATACACTTCATACACATGTGAAGTTTTCTGCACTTCAACGGTAGAATTTTGCAGTCATCTGGCAACCATTGCTTTCTTTACAGCGGTGGTAATGATATCTATGTCATTGGTCTCAATCTGAACGTGGTCCAAGACCCACAGATGTTTGTGAGTTTGGATGGAAAGGAATTCATTGGGGTGAGTACACACACACACCATCACAGATGTATAAATACATGCACACGCACACTGTTGCGAAATTTCGTGCAATTTCATCGTTCAATTTCATAATTCATTTTCATAGTGCAATTTTATAACCCCATGCAGTTAATTTTCATGACTTGTAGAGGGATTGTGCAAACCGTTTTTTACCAGACTATTGCATATTAGTTTTCCTGTGAGTTCGATCATGACTGGTGATGCCTTACACGTATAATATGTATGTGTGAATGTGTGTGCACCTCATTGCAGCGATGTGACGGACTGAACTCTTCCCTGATGGTGTGTAAATCCCCAATCATCATGTCGACGTCTGTGCCGGGGCCGAACGATCCACCAAGCCTGGTAAGCTTACACCAGCAGTGTAGTTTATAGAGTAGCAATGTAAGTATGGAGGTTACTACAAGCCACCTGGTAGGCTTACATCAGCAGTGTAGCATTAGCCAGCTGCAGGTGTAAGCAATTGCACGTTGCACCCTTACAGACAAATCTCTCTGATGCTTGTCCATTCTTCCGACCAGACTAGTTCTAGGCCAGAATTACTCACCGTCTTGAACTAATGCCTGAAGTAATTATTGCCGATTGGTTTTTGCATAACAATGAGTTTTTCTGCGTTGTTTTCGACAGCTTGATTATGGTTTCAACATGGATAACGTCACGAGACTGCGTAACATACCTAGCCTTCCCAACTTCAGCAAGTTCACTCTCTATCCTGACCCCGTCGTTTACAACTTCACCGAGAAGAACCAAGTGAAGCGATACAAGAGCGACTACCTAGCGATCAGCGTAAGTAACGGATCGCACTGTCATGTCGCACCGGATCGCACTGTCTTGTCGTGACGTCCGGGATGCTTCCCTTTCGGTGACTAGCTTCAGTCGCGGGATGTGTTTTAACCTTGGTCACGTAAATGTTTGCTGCGTAGGCACGGGTATGTGGTCAGTGAGATAAGGTTCTACCGTATTGGGGTTGATAAAATGCATTTTTATAGTGCAAATAAATAATAATAATAATAGTAGTAATAATAATAAATATAATACTACTACTACTACTACTAATAATAATAAATAAATAAAATGCATATCTCCTAAAATAATACATTCGACACCATCCTAAGAACCACTACCTATCCTCTCACGAATCGCACATCACTCGGCGGCATTTCATCCGCGCGTTCTACTAACATGGTTTGCGGGCCGAGAAAACACAAGCTCCACCATGGCACCGCATCTACGACATCTCCCTCCGCCGTCCACAGAACAGCACTAAGAACAACAGAACAAACAAATCGCACAGTTCGCTGACATTTCATCCGCGCGTTCTACTAACATGGTTTGCGGGGAACGTACGCGTCACCCGCCGCGTCACCATACATCAGCAGTGTAGCATTAGCCAGCTGCAGGTGTAAGCAATTGCACGTTGCACCCTTACAGACAAATCTCTCTGATGCTTGTCCATTCTTCCGACCAGACTAGTTCTAGGCCAGAATTACTCACCGTCTTGAACTAATGCCTGAAGTAATTATTGCCGATTGGTTTTTGCATAACAATGAGTTTTTCTGCGTTGTTTTCGACAGCTTGATTATGGTTTCAACATGGATAACGTCACGAGACTGCGTAACATACCTAGCCTTCCCAACTTCAGCAAGTTCACTCTCTATCCTGACCCCGTCGTTTACAACTTCACCGAGAAGAACCAAGTGAAGCGATACAAGAGCGACTACCTAGCGATCAGCGTAAGTAACGGATCGCACTGTCATGTCGCACCGGATCGCACTGTCTTGTCGTGACGTCCGGGATGCTTCCCTTTCGGTGACTAGCTTCAGTCGCGGGATGTGTTTTAACCTTGGTCACGTAAATGTTTGCTGCGTAGGCACGGGTATGTGGTCAGTGAGATAAGGTTCTACCGTATTGGGGTTGATAAAATGCATTTTTATAGTGCAAATAAATAATAATAATAATAGTAGTAATAATAATAAATATAATACTACTACTACTACTACTAATAATAATAAATAAATAAAATGCATATCTCCTAAAATAATACATTCGACACCATCCTAAGAACCACTACCTATCCTCTCACGAATCGCACATCACTCGGCGGCATTTCATCCGCGCGTTCTACTAACATGGTTTGCGGGCCGAGAAAACACAAGCTCCACCATGGCACCGCATCTACGACATCTCCCTCCGCCGTCCACAGAACAGCACTAAGAACAACAGAACAAACAAATCGCACAGTTCGCTGACATTTCATCCGCGCGTTCTACTAACATGGTTTGCGGGGAACGTACGCGTCACCCGCCGCGTCACCGCGTCACCCGCCGCGTCACCCGCCGCGTCCCCGCGTGTCTACGACGTCTCGTCTTTGTCCGTCGCGCCGCAGATACGTAACCTGTGTGAGGTCTGCAGCATGCAAGAGTTCTTTGAGGTTCGCATCGGCTCCGAATTCTGCAACGTGACGTCCGTCGCTCCCAACCTCCTCAACTGCCAGCCGCCGGGAGCTCAGCCCACGAGCCGCGCGGATGGAGCCGACCCCAAGTCACTCCCAGAGGTCACGGTAGGTGGCGCTGCCGCAGCGGGCGCGGAGAACGTTCGCGCGACGCGGGACGTGAATAGATGGCGGGTTGATCTCGTGAACCGTGGGCATCCGGGGTGATCTCTGGATATGTGGTGTTCGTTTGTTCATTAGGGGAAGGGTCATTGTGGCGTGGAGAGACTGAGGGTGTGAATCGCGCGGTGCGAATCATCAGAAGAGCCGCGCGGCACACGTGGCGCCCTCTGTATTAGGGTCCCGCCGCGGCACGTTCTCAGAAACATCGTTAATATTTACGACAATCGTCTAATTCTAAAATGTCACGAATTTTTAATTTAAAAAGAATTTTTTATTAAGTGTCGCGCGCGAGAGCGTCGCTACAGCGTAGGACTCGTTAAGGACGTAATCGTTAACAACTACGCGACAATTATTTACGATGGTTCTGATGGCGGGTTGCTGACGCTCACGCGCACACGTTCCATCGCAGGTCGTCATCGGCAACAGCCGGGAGTTCCTGATTGGCTACCTCCAGTACGAGACGGAGAGCGGACGTCTGCCGCTGTGGGGCATCATCGCGATCGCGGTCGCCGCAGGCATCCTCTTGTTTATCGTCTTCGTGATCCTGATCGCGTACCGCCACCAGAGCAGCAAGAGTGAGCGCGTTCTGAAGAACATGCAGGAACAGATGGACGTTCTAGAACTGAGGGTAGCAGCCGAGTGCAAGGAGGGTGAGTGACGGGTAGGGGGAGATGGGGAAGGAAGGGAGGATGGACGTTCTAGAACTGAGGGTAGCAGCCGAGTGCAAGGAGGGTGAGTGACGGGTAGGGGGAGAGGGGGAAGGAAGGGAGAGAAGAGGGTGAGTATGGGGGAGGAGGAGCGAGAGGAGTGAGGGTGGTAGGAGAGGGAGAGGAGGATGGTGGAAGAATGCAAGGAGGGTGAGAGGAGTCTATACTGTTGTTTTTGGCTATCACTACTATCACTACTATATCACTACTATGAGTTTGGTATATAACTATTATGAAAACTTACTAGCCATTCTATATTTTTACATATGACAATAAAGCAATACCAGTTTGCCCCGAAAGTTATCTCAGTGGATTATTACAGTTGGTACGTATGATTAAAAATTCTTTTCTGACCGCCGATATCTTTGTACAGCTTTTGCAGAGCTTCAGACGGACATGACATTCCTGACGGGAGACATATCCGGCTACGGAATTCCCTTCATGGACTACAAGTACTACTCACTAAAAGTGCTCTTCCCAAACCAGGATGATCATCCAGTGCTGAGAGAACTAGATGTGAGTGCGATTCTCTAGTCTAGAAGCGTCCGTCACCAGATGCTTATTAATGTGAAAGATCCGGTGAGCGGTATTCTGACGTTCATCGTGAGTAAATTCCACGCTGACAGTTCGCAAAACAATCGGTCAATGCCTGATTGCTTGAGATCCGGTGGATGGTGACTGAGCGGAAGGAGGGTGAGCGAGGGGGAGGGGTGAGTAAGGGGGGTGAGCGAGGGGGAGGGGTGAG
>NW_014577416.1:268067-273297 GCF_000485595.1 Priapulus caudatus
TATTAATTAATTAAATAATGCATGACATCATTGGTATTACATTGTTTGTAATAAATGTTGCTTCCTCAGGTTGATCCGAGGAAGAGGAAGAGCGTTGAGAAGGCTCTACGACAGTTCGGACATCTCATCATGAACAAAACCTTCTTGCTGTTGTTCATCGGTACGCTAGAATCGAACAAGTATTTCAGCATGAAGGACAGAGTCAACGTTGCCTCTCTCATCATGGTTGCACTGCAGAGCAAGATGGAGTACTGCACCGAGTAAGCAGCGGACGATGCATGCGTGCACTCACTCACTGACACGTCTCTGTCTGTACACACAAAGTTCGATTCTTCGAAGCTTTATTCTCTTATTCTTCTTCGACAGTTGACAAAGTGGTTGGCATTCACGGGAGGGTTCTGTATACAGTGTAAGATGTCTGACAAAGACGAAGTATTATTGCTGTTGTTTCCTGATGGTGTCTCTATCTGATACGTCTCTGTTTGTACACACTTCGGCATAAAGTTCCGATTCCTCGGGATTATTTGCTTATTCTGCTTCGACGTTAGATGTCGAGTGGTTGGCATTCGCGAGAGTCTTCTGTACGACGTTAGATCTGTAGCAAAAACTTAAAAACTAACTTAAAAAATTATCTTATTCTTCTTCGACGTTATTCGTGATTGGTTGGAATTTACGTGAGTGGGAAATTTACGTATACAAAGTAAGATTATGTGGCAAAAACTAGGTATTGTTGCTAAGTATTATTGCTGTTGTTCACAATGGTGTGTATTCTGCTACTGTTATGTTCTTTCAGCATTCTGAAGACTCTGCTAGCTGACCTGATAGAGAAATCTATTGTAGGCAACAGCCACCCTAAACTACTACTACGCAGGTTAGTATTACCTTGTACTAGTCACATGTACAAAAGAGAGTTAATAGAAGTTTTCTGAATAAGTTCACCACTGTAAACAAATATCTGACAGGGTTCTATACGTACACGAGTTCGGTTAAGATGGGAAACCATTATCAGATGATGTTGATTGGTACAATATGTATAAAAACATAAAAAGAGAATCTTGCTATGTTGATGTGTACGGTGTCACTAGTCACAACCAATATAAATAATAAATGGAACTAAAAGTACTAAATGTTATAAAATTAGAATGTCTGATGTAAATTAAAATTACATATGTGCATATATTATGTATAACAAGGTGACATTAATCCTGCTGTGTGGATGTCTATTGGTGATTGAAGGTTTGATTATGAATTTCAGGACAGAGTCGGTGGCAGAGAAGATGCTCACGGCTTGGTTCACATTCCTACTCTATAGATTCCTTAGGGTAAGTCTCTATAACCACTCAACGCAAGCTAGACTATTCGGAACAAGCCTGCGACAGCGCTAACCACCTTGCCAATGATAGAATTTGTTGCTCTAGAATACACGTTGAAGATAATTTTACAATTCGTCACTATCTCTGAGGCAAGTACTACTCACGATTGCCGAGTGTGTCTAACTTCCTCCGTGTGTCGATCACACTTGCTAAGCGTTGGCGTGTGTTTGTCTGTAGGAGTGCGCAGGAGAGCCACTGTTCCTCCTCTACATGGCCATCCAACAGCAGATAGAGAAGGGTCCGGTGGACGCTGTCACGAACGAAGCCAAGTACTCTCTCAGCGAGGAGAAGCTGATTCGCCAACAAATAGATTACAGACAGATGGTAAGGACTGTTACATACGTGGAGAGGTTCCTCTCAGGAGAAGGTCAGGCCGTCGGCTGATTTATTCTTTCTATTTTATTTTCTGTAGGATGAAAGGTGGTTTTTTGAGACGTGTTCGAGAGAAAGAATTCAAAGCTACTCATTATCTCTACTCATTACTCAATTACTACAAGCTGCAAAATGACGCTATACATCTAGCAAATACACTAACGCTATGGGGTAAACGTGGTGAACAGTAGCACCCCACGACTCACACGATTGCATCTCGTTTCAGACCGTGTACGTGTCTGGGTTGGATCCAAGCAACGAAAACCAGGAAACGCCAGTGAAAGTTTTAAACTGTGATACGATATCAGAAGTAAAGGAGAAGGCGTTGAATGCCATCTACAAGAGCACTCCCTATTCCCTGCGACCCACAAAGAACGACCTTGACCTAGGTGAGCTTGACCTTGAGTGTATCGTCGACACTGCTGCCGAAACGACGGTCCTATTTACTTGCCCCAGGCTCTGTGATTCTCATATTGCATTAGTGTGATATAACATCTATTAAGGGTGGGAGAGAATCTACTTTATTAGAACAGTAATGCTGATGCAGGCCTTGACGATATTCTTTCTTTATCTCTCTCTCTCTCTCACACACACACACACTCCCTCTCTTTCTTCCTCTCTCTCTCTCTCTCTCTCTCTCCCCCTCTTTCCTCTCTCTTTCCCTCTTCTCTCCCGCTCCCTCTCCACCTATCTCTCCCGCTTCCACTTTCTCTTCCTATCTCTCTCTTCCTCATTCCTCTCTCTTTCTCTCTAGCCCTCTCCCCCTTCTCTCTCTCTCCCCCTTCTCTCTCTCTCCCCCTTCTCTCCCTCTCCGATCGAAGTGAAGGTTAGGGTTAGGGTTAGGGTTAGGGTTAGGGTCTAGACATCGATATCATAGGTGATCTTACGCGTGTGTTGTGTGCAATCGTTTCACAGAGTGGCGGACGGGCGTGTCTGGGAGACTAGTCTTACAGGATGATGACATTTCCACCAAACCAGAAGGCGAGTGGAAAAGACTCAACACTCTTGCTCACTACAAGGTAAGCACTCGCTCTGTACCTTACGTACGCAGGGTTCGTAGCGGGTCTTCCAAAGTCATATAAGTACTTATTTTGCCAAAAATAAAATAAGGGCCCTTATTGAAGCTACTATTTTTTGGGGTGACATTCTTTAGAGAAGTATATAATAGTCCTTATTTTTTAGCCAAAGGACCAATTGTTTATATAAACTGTTCTCGACTTAGCAGAAGAAATTGTTGTAGTATATATAATCGTCGAATAATTAAATCTGCTTGTGCTGCAATTGTGGATTAAATATTTAATATTAGTGTACTTTAATAGTCGCCGCTAAAAAGTCTATTATTGGCCTCCAGAAAGGTTCTTATAAGTCCTTATTTTCATGTGTTCTTATCTACTACTGAACACCTGGGTACGTGCACACACATACTGACACACACACACAACACACACACACATTACTGACACACACACGCACAACACACATCACACACACACACACACACACACACACGCACACCACAACACAGCACAGGCTTCAGTACTCGTCATCGCATGTTCGAGCGTATACTGCAGGAGGGTTCTGTGAAGTCGTCGCTGATTGCTGCTTGTTGTGTGCGTTACAGGTGCCTGACGGAGCGTCTCTAGCGCTGGTGCCAAAACAGTCCTCTATCTTCAACTTGTCGATGAGTCTGTTGTCAGACCGGTCCGATCACTCCCACCGACATGGAGGTGAGGGAGAGAGAAGGGGGAGAGGAAGAGAAGGGGTAGAGGAAGAGAAGGAGAGAGGGAGAAAATGGAGAGAACGAGTATGGGGAGAGGGAGAGGAAAAGAGATAGGGAGGAGGGGGAGTGGGAAAGAAGGGTAGAGGAAGAGAAGGGGGAAGAAGAGAATGGATGAGGAAGAGAATGGGGAGAGGGAGAGAAGAGGGAGGAGGGAGAGAGACCTACTACTATGATTATGTGTTGAGAGTGTGAAAAATACAGTCAGGTAATTTACAGATTGCATTGTTTTCTACAGCATACCTGGCAGAGAATTCGTCTGTGCACACAGCAAGTCAGCCATTGAGTCGTGCCATGTCCCCCATGGACCACCATCACACCTTGGAGTCTGGGATCAAGTACTGGCATCTCGTACGTAACATGTCTTGTACAACACACGCGCGCGCGCGCGTCGTAATGGAAGTGAAGAGAATTCTTGCCGATGTTGGAGTAATAGTTATCTGTAGTACGTACGGTGAGGAAACATGATATTCGTCACTACCTCTGAGGCAAGGCTGCATGACTAGTCACACCACTACTGACATCCTCTGTCGTTATTGTATTTCTCACTCTGTGCGATTCTGTGCAGATAAAGCCGATGGATTCGAACAATGAGCGTGAGGGAGAGCGCTCCAGCAAGCTAGTATCAGAGATCTACCTAACCAGGCTACTCGCTACCAAGGTAAGGTGCTCATAGGACTTATATTACTCAGTGTGTGTGCTCATCAGCATCGTATAATATATATATATATATATATATATATATATCGTAATCCGTATTGGCAGTTCAAAGTACTATTTAGTCACAGTTAAACGATGAAAATGTTACTTAACTAAAAAGAGACTAATCGATTGTTCATTTCGTACTGTCACTGACTGTCACGCAAAAAATGACATTTTTAACGGTGATATATTTCGACGTAATAAAAATCCACGGTATCCATACATCGCACGAAGGTAAGGCGCTATCTAGCATGGCTGTAGTTAATCGTTGCCGTCCTCACCCTCGCACGTAGGGAACGCTCCAGAAGTTTGTCGACGACTTGTTTGAGACGATATTCAGCACGCACCAGCGCGGCAACGCTCTGCCGCTCGCCATCAAGTACATGTTTGACTTCCTGGACGACCAGGCCTTGTTGCACGGCATCACGGACCCGGAGGTTGTCCACACCTGGAAGAGCAACAGGTACGACCATCGCCAACGCGTGTCCCAGTCGGTCGCGCGGCGACGGAAGCGGGGATTGTCGGAACGCGACCTTGAAAGGACGGTGTTTTCTCACGGCCGTGACGAAACTTGCGTGCGTGTGTGCGTGTGTGTGCGTGCGTGTGTGTATGTGTGTGCGTGCGTGCGTGTGCGTGCGTGCGTTTGTATAACATCGTCGCTCATCCTGCCTCTTTCTCTCTCGCACGCGTTTCAGCCTGCCGCTGCGCTTCTGGGTAAACCTCATCAAGAACCCCAACTTTGTGTTCGACATCCACAAGTCGACGATCCAGGACGCATGTCTGTCGGTTATCGCTCAGACCTTCATGGACGCTTGCTCAACGTCTGAGCACAGACTGGGCAAGGACTCGCCTGCCAGCAAGCTGCTCTACGCCAAGGACATACCCACCTACAAGGAGTGGGTTGAGAAGTACGTGGTAGAAGGGGTGGGTAGAGAGAGAGGGGTGGGTAGAGAGAGGAGTGGGTAGAGAGAGGGGTGGGTAGAGAGAGGGGTGGGTAGAGAGAGGG
>NW_014577416.1:274046-275497 GCF_000485595.1 Priapulus caudatus
GGTGGGTAGAGAGAGGGGTGGGTAGAGAGAGGAGTGGGTTGAGAAGTACGTGGTAGAAGGGCTGGGTAGAGAGAGAGGGGTGGGTAGAGAGAGGAGTGGGTTGAGAAGTACGTGGTAGAAGGGCTGGGTAGAGAGAGAGGGGTGGGTAGAGAGAGGGGTGGGTTGAGAAGTACGTGGTAGAAGGGCTGGGTAGAGAGAGAGGGGTGGGTAGAGAGAGGGGTGGGTAGAGAGAGGGGTGGGTAGAGAGAGGAGTGGTTGAGAAAAGTAGAGAGGAGTGCAGGGTCTCCAACCATTCCGCATTCTGCGGAATCTGTACGAGTTCTAGGCTTGATTTCCGCATTCCGCAGTGGCAAAGTTATATTCCGCATTTCAGTTGCACGTTAAAAATGTGGTGCCTGAGCACTGGCCATGCACCGGTGCAGTGGAGATGCAGCAGCAAACGCGTTCAATGCTGCCTTGTTAACAATGGATCTATCGCCCTGTGCTGGAATTTTTGCATATTCTCGTATGGTTTAGATAGATTTTTCAGCTATTTACTGGCAAATCGCGTTAACTCTTATGATGCACCAGATGACACTGGAAATCACAATTATTTTTTGATAATTTTTAGACAGGGCGAGTTGGGTACGACAGGCGAGAGTGGCTAGACACGCGAGCTGGTAAGAGGCAAGTGGGTAGACAGCAGAGTGGGTAGACAGCGGAGTGGGTAGACAGAGGAGTGGGTTAGACGAGAGAGGTAGACAGAGAGAGGCGTAGTACAGAGGAGTGTGGTAGACAGCGGACTGCGGTAGACAGCCGGTAGTGGTAGACAGCGAGTGGTACGACCAGAGACGTGGGTAGCCACATGAGGCAGAGTAGACAGAGCGAGTGGGTAGATCAGCGGACTGGGTAGACAGGGCGGACTGGGTAGACAAGCGGAGTGGTGAACAGAGGAAGTGGTAGACAGAGGAGAGGTAGAGAGAGGAGAGGGGTAGACAGAAGGCAGTGGGTATGGACAGCTGGAGTGGGTGACAGAGAGAGGGTGACAGCGGAGAGGGTACGACAGCAGAGTGAGTAGACGAGAGGAAGGTAAAGAGAGATAGAGAAGAGGATAGGTCAGACATAGGCTAGGAGAGGAAGTGGGTTAGACAGCAGAGTGGGTAGACAGCAGAGTGGGTAGACAGAGGAGTGGGTAGAGAGAGATAGAGAGAGGAGTAGGTAGACATAGGTAGAGAGAGGAGTGGGACGTGAGAGAAGTTGTTGCGAAAAGTAGAGGGGTGTGTAGAGAGAGAGAGAGAAATGATTAGGATTTTCGCTTGAATTAGTAATGCTGGCTGCCACGCTGGAACTTTATCTTGCGCGTCGTCGGTTACAGCGAATTCTGGTCGTCAGGTTTGAACTTGTGTGTGTTTTTCAGGTACTACCAAGACATCAAACTAATGGCAGCTATATCTGATCAGGACATGAATGCA
>NW_014577416.1:275507-279157 GCF_000485595.1 Priapulus caudatus
TATATAGTAGCTATATATATATTGGGTATAAATATGTTCGATTTGTTTTGATATGTGATCAAAATAGTCATAACAAACGGATCGCCGTGGTTATAAACTTACGCGACTCACGGTTCTAGTACCTAGAGATATCTGGCTATAAATATTATAAAAAATTAGGTGTGGTGGATTGGGTTTTGAAAAGTGGCAAATCGTTACTCAGAATGCACCAGATGACACCCGAAAAGCACAATTTTTTTGGACAATTTTTTTAGACAGCGGAGTGGGTAGACAGCAGAGTGGGTAGACAGCGGAGTGGGTAGACAGAGGAGTGGGTAGACAGCGGAGTGGGTAGACAGCGGAGAGAAGTTGTTGCGAAAAGTAGAGGGGTGTGTAGAGAGAGAGAGAGAAATGATTAGGATTTTCGCTTGAATTAGTAAATGCTGGCTGCCACGCTGGAACTTTATCTTGCGCGTCGTCGGTTACAGCGAATTCTGGTCGTCAGGTTTGAACTTGTGTGTGTTTTTCAGGTACTACCAAGACATCAAACTAATGGCAGCTATATCTGATCAGGACATGAATGCAATGTTGGCTGAGGAATCACGGGTAAGCTCGCACCATTCCTATATTGTTTAGCATTTAAAGTATATTCTTCAAAGAACCAGCTGTAATATTTAAGGAAAGAACGAGCTGTGCATTAGGAAGTAAAAATTGAAATATTGTGAGGTGGATCCGTGTTACCTTTTTCTGTTACTACCAGATTATTCTCACCTTTAACCTACACCAGCTTTCGCAGAGTGCACTGACATCTGTATTCTTCGTATTTTCTGTGAATTTAAAAATAAAACTCAAGATGTAAGTGATAGTACATTTCACTGCCTTCGTATGAATGATTTTGTTTGTAATTTATATAAGGATAATCACTAAAGGTCAGATTTCGCACGGAAACCTAATATTGACCACGTCCTGTTGCTCCGTCTGCTTTATCTACTCACGCTTAGAAGATTTCGGTTTACCTTGCAGACTCACGTCGAGGAGTTCAACGTGAACGTGTCACTATTCGAGCTGTATGGCTATGCCTGTAAATATAATGACCAGGTAAGGGACTATACCCTCACGCTCCCATTATTGTCAACGTTGCTGTCTTCTGTCTAAGTCACCTCTGATTCTTTTTTGGGTGTGGTTTAGGCAGAATTCACATATTATATTCTGTTTAAAAATAAGAACATTGCCATAATATTTTATATATATTTAATATAATATAATAATTATATATAGCTAATTATGTTTTTGAATGTATTTGCATGGGTATGCACAGGTTTGTTACCACCTTATTGGCATGTCTTACCAATATATTCGTAATTGGTGTTATCCCCAAGTTACAATCTTAATTTAGCTTCTAGGTTTGATCAAACTTTGAGCTATCCTGACTGTGGTAGCAGAAGCATGTTAAACTGAACTATAGAAAACTAATAACAACAACATGCTTTCTTACAGCTTATGCAAACGCTACAAGACGATGAATTCTCCAGGAAGAATAGACTTGCCTACAAGCTAGAGCAAGTGCATAATGCTATTGCTGAGACTGATGCATGACACCCTGCCACAGTAACGGAAAACGCCCCGTAGGTCTATTACATTAACAATTGCTACAGCGGGACACCTTCATACAAGAACTTCTGTGGTACTTGCGAACCACTAGATGGCGCTAACTGCTCATGATGCTGAGAGGTTGGCTGCACCAAGGGGCTGCACTAGTGGAAGTACTAGATATTTTGTACAGGCTCCATACGGGAATAGACGCCCACTATTAAATTCTAAGTAGAGATGTACGGCAATAACATTAACTGTACATGTATACCCTATTTTGCTTGAGCAAATATGCAAAGCTGATTCGTCATAATCATTATAAACAAAATAATCTAGTGACCATGTGATTGTATATGCATGTTTAAAATAGCTGGACACTAAAATCATTTATTATTTGCAGAATAGCCCAATAATAATTTCTTACACTTCTCATCATGAAACTGTTCTAAGGTGCTTGTGACTAAGATGCCTGCTTCCATACTTTTGTAATGCTCTCTCCACGTGAGAAGGGCAGTGGTTAAGCTATAAGTGTAAATAGTGAATTGGCATTTTTGTGCCTGTGTGTCTCCTGTGTTTTTCCTGTACCTGGAAAGTCGTAATGCTGTAGAAACTACCGTATATGTTTTATACTATGGCGTATGTACAGAACCAATGTTTGTGGGTAATGGAAAAGTCAATGTAGACATAGTTCATTCTAGGTTTTAAAGTGTTTTCCCCATGTTTTGAATTTCCTAGAAAATTAAATGTACAGAATAATTTTACACGAAAAGTTCAGAATTTTATTGGCTATGAAAGTCTATTAAACTGGAAGAACAGAACCGGCCCATGGTACACTGTCGAAATAGTTGCGGAAAAAGCTCTCTTTTAAAACTACTGCAAGTGATGATTATTCAGTATTTAATAATAAATTATATTAAGTAAAGACAGGCATTACGTCTCGGAAGTGTTGTTACCGTGTGTTGTAATATAATTTTCTCTGCCGTCTCGTTTTTATAATCTTTGCATGTACGTAACTTTTTGTGCTGTCAAATAACTAGTGTTTACTGGAGTCGTGTAAATTTTAATGGTACCGAGCTTAGCTAGCCGTTTGTACAAATTTTTTGAACAAAATAAATATGTAAATGCTGTCACATTTAAAGGATGTGTTTGTTCAAGTATTGTTAACGGTTATGAAATGGTAATACATACATACGGGCATAAAAGAAATATATGATGAAATATGAATGAAAAATAATAAAATGCTAAGTAAAACATAATGAAGCAAAAAAGTATGATAACATGCCGAGTATAATTTACCCTCTCACACCCAACTGCAAAAGACTAAAGGTCTTTAGTTCTCAGCGATGTTTTTGCGAACATTAATTGACGTCTTTGTCGTGTTACCTCCGTATTCGTCCTGCCTATATTTCACTTCGACGTTTAAACGTAGCCGTGGTATCGGGGTGGTGTTCGGGGGCGCAAATCCACTTTAGGCACCATAGGTATCACGAAGTGATGCACAGATTTCTGTGTATCATCAACTGATGCACAGACTTTACGGTACCTTCGGGTACTGTTCGGGTACCTTGTCATAAATACCGAAAGTTCTATCTATATTACATTTGCAGAATAAATGACGCGTGTTCGTCTGTTCGACGCGTGGACAGTCTGTTCGGGTACAGACTGTTCGGGTACCTTGCCATAAATACCGAAAGTTCTATCTATATTACATTTGCAGAATAAATGACGCGTGTTCGTCTGTTCGACGCGTGGACAGTCTGTTCGGGTACAGACTGTTCGGGTACCTTGCCATAAATACCGAAAGTTCTATCTATATTACATTAATTTTGCAGAATAAATGACGCGTGTTCGTCTGTTCGACGCGTGGACAGTCTGTTCGGGTACAGACTGTTCGGGTACCTTGTCATAAATACCGAAAGTTCTATCTATATTACATTAATTTTGCAGAATAAATGACGCGTGTTCGTCTGTTCGACGCGTGGACAGTCTGTTCGGGTACAGACTGTTCGGGTACCTTGTCATAAATACCGAAAGTTCTATCTATATTACATTTGCAGAATAAAAGACGCGTGTCGGTGTAT
>NW_014577416.1:279442-281079 GCF_000485595.1 Priapulus caudatus
TGTGTGTGTGTGTGTGTGTGTGTGAGAGCGTGTGTGTGTGCGTGCGTGTGTACGTGCGTGTGTGTGATTCTACAATTATGTTTGTAAATTAGAACATGTATAACCCTTTCACGTGACATTCAAACTGAAATCGGTGGAGATGTTTGAATATACAATAGATCAGTGGTTCTTAACCTTTTTTGAGTCATGGACCCCTTTGAGAATCTGGTGAAAGCTACATAATTATGAAACCTAGTCGATTTAAGTTTCAGTCCGTGTAGGCACGTGATCGTATAGGTCGTAATGTTATGTGCGTTGTAGGTCGTTAAGTCTTGCGTTGTGTGTTCTTATGGTGTGTTATATTAATAATACCCGTTCGTTGGTGCGTTTCGTGTTGAGGTGAGCTTGAAGGAGATGTCAGACCAACGAATAACAGCGGAGGTACCACAATTAATTTCGTAAGTCCAAAAGTGAGCTAGAGTCCAGAAACGTAGTCTAACACATGAATAGTAACTGTGTGCGCGCTTGGAAACTAAAGAGCTCCCAAGGTGTGGTCATATATATATAT
Organism: Priapulus caudatus; assembly: GCF_000485595.1. Classification (NCBI taxonomy): domain Eukaryota; kingdom Metazoa; phylum Priapulida; class Priapulimorpha; order Priapulimorphida; family Priapulidae; genus Priapulus; species Priapulus caudatus. The sequence continues at coordinate 279,990 of NW_014577416.1, forward strand.
AACCAGCGGGGTGACGTCACATCAGGTGTCCCCAATGCCACTGCAGGCCGAAAGGCGTCCCCTCGCCACTCGCCTGTAGCGCACTGCACCACATCCCGCTTCGCCACACAGGCGTGTCCTTGGCTGGTATACGCGTACTCAACATGCCATAAGAAAATGTACAATATGAGAAAAGCTATTAATTTCACCGCACATAATTTGATTAAACGATAAACTTTTGATTAAAACTATCCGCGCACTGTTACACATACTCATCCCCAGAAAAATGCACATAAGCACATAAACACAAAATTTTGCATACAATGTGGTTGACGGACCCCATGAAGCCCATCCGGACCCCAAAGAGGTCCATGGACCACAGGTTAATAACCCCTACAATCGATCTTTCGCGTATAGGAAACGGCGTATCATAAACCTGAACTGGTGCATGAATTAGTATTCCACGATTGTACGAAAGTAAATTAAAGGCAGGTAGGTGCTGACTTGCTTTCTGTGACATGCCAAGCATGCGTGAGAAGGAACTCGTGTAATAATCCTTTCAGCTTTCGCTGGAATTCTATGAATTTAAAAAAATCTCTCAACTATCTTTATGTAGCAAGTAATAATATAATGTCAGGGCCCCGGTTAACAGCAATAACTTCCTTCTAGTGAATTTTAGTGAAAGTATTACTCGCGCAATACCTTACGCACTCGCGTCTGTTTTTATGTCTATATATATTTTATCAAGTCTTGATTTTGTTAATTCACGTCAGTGAATCATGATGAGAACTTACGTCAGGAACATAATATAAAGCGCAACATTCAAAAAACTTTCCTATGATCCCCACACACTACATCACACCTTCCCTAATATCTTATACACACCTCGATCCGCACATACCCTATATCCACACACACCTCCTATGACTCCACCACCACACACCTCTCTATGATTCCACCCAGCACACCATCACCTCCCTATGTCCCCCACCACACACACATCCTCCCCTATGCATCCACACACACCACACACCTCCCTATGATCCACAACACCACATACACACCCTCCCTATCATCCCCCTACACACATCCCTATCGCATCCCCCCATCT
>NW_014577416.1:281381-285738 GCF_000485595.1 Priapulus caudatus
GCAGAATAAAAGACGCGTGTCGGTGTATAGTTCAGACGCCAACTATAATGTAATGGCAAGATTTGGCTAACAGTTATTACTAACTTACGTGTACACATGACGACATGCCAATTATTCTATAGTTTACGCATGTCGCATTACTTTTGTAAACCAGACGGGGCGTAGTTGCCTGTTGCCGGAACGCCGTAGCTAATACTATCAAGAACTAATAATACATTGTATCAGGGGTGAATAATGACAAATTATCACAAATTATTTTTGGAATTATTCATTCCTGATTGTAATAATACAATGTATTGTTAGTTCTGGATACTATGTATACCCACCGTGGTCAACCTCCTGTCCATCCTCTCCGCTCTGAGCATCACCAGACAGCGAAGTAACCGGCTGCTGTTACTCGACTAATGGCATCCCACGCGAGGCTCGGTTTGGTTTCCTATATTCACATCGTAATCAACGTGCTTAATAAGTGCAAGTTATCGGGGGCCTTGAAAGGATCACCGCGGGTTGCACGTATGTGTGGTAGGACAGACACCTGTCATTAACACATCATAACATATTATAGTGGTTGTCGTGATAAATTATAACACACATATATATATATATAATATATGTTGTGTGTGTGTGTGTGTGTGTGTGTGTGTGTGGGTGTGTGCGTGGTGTGTTGTGCTTGTGTGTGTGTAGTGTGTGTGTGTGCTGTAAAAATATATAATAAATATATTATATGTAATATATTTATTATTTATTCATTATTAGTACCTCCATGGTAAGTATGTTCGGCTTTATTACTGCGTCATTATTTAATCGTTCATGGGGTGTCGTTGTACTATAGTGGCCAAATATGAATGTTGATTGTTATGTAAGCGTGTAGATATCTCATTTTCACTTTATTCTATATCTTATGGTCGTGAAACTGCAATAGTTTTCATGAAATAACGAGCTCGCTTGCGTGTGAAACCAAGTCACGACAGTTGTGCAGCCCGCAAACACTTCAGCGATTGCACCATATAGCATTACACAGGATGCATATATCAGGCCTCACGATTGCAGAACACTAGCCTTCAAAACGCATACAGACACGTAGGCCTAAAAACAACGTCAGGTGTACAAATCCGGTTCGTGTTGTCACGGTTACTGCGTTTCCTCGTGTTCGCCGCCAATACTATCCCCGCGTGCGATCCCCACTCCATCGTGCCAGTGGTAAAACGCTGCTACCATTTAAGGGATCCGACATAAAGGTCGACACGTTCGTTCTGTCTGTTGTGCGCAGATATATCTAACATAATTGTTATACATCACGCGTTACGTTTGTATTACAGCAGATGCGTGAGCTCCACATGGAATGATCTAAATTCCATGGATCTCGTTTGAGTTGACGTGTGGTACACGTCAGTGATACTCTAGCCTGTACCTATACCTGTTTTATCCCTGTACTTGTCGAGTAGATAAAGAAGCACAGTATCTGCGGTGATACTAACGTACTGCTGTTCGAGAATATAATAGGAACAATTTAATAATTAAGGTGACATACATCTTTTAAAGGAAAAAAGGCTGAAACGAAAGGAAAATCACGGTAGAAACAACTATCTTTTCAAACTTTTACTAATATTCGTTAAATCTCCCCTAATTTTAAGACTAAACCGGTTGCATATTTTGTAACATTGGGGCAATTAAGTTTTCGACAAAGATTTTGAATACGTGCTCTATAAGATCAACCCAATGTGAATGTACTTTCTGGGTTTATCTCAAGTTGTTTTTATAGTATGTATTAATCGGTTGATGACAACGCTCGTGTGGAGGGTAACGACACGCCATGCTGTTGAAGAGTGAAAGAAAGGTGATCGCTATTTATCTCCAGTACCCCCTTTCGTTTCCAACTATAAAATGTTCTTTTTATCGTGTAAATTGAGAATATAAAACTATCTGACATTGCCGGGGCAGGCAATGAATCAAACTACCTTTGTTACATTACACAAACCAATCATTATTTGTAAAAATAACAGATAACCATCACAGCTCTAACGTTTACAATAATACTGCTAGGACAGTCAGCGTAACCCGTGCGCATATAGCAATACGCAGAAGGAACGTGATCGAAAAAACTAGATTTATATATCCCAGAGCGAAATCCATTTCGCGAGAACAAGAACGTCACATTCGTTTATTGGACCATATCTCAACAGCCATACTTAAAACAAGAATGACTAATCATAGCGAAAGGTGATTTGCCGATGAACTAAATATGAATACGTTTCAATGAGTTCTGTTTGCAAGGAAAAGATTAACATCAGTTCAAAGCAGAACGAATTGACGGTTTCCAAAATCGAACTTACATCATAATAGGTCTAATTATGCAAATTCCAATTTCACGTGTATTGAATTCACAAATAAGAGCCATTAAATTGCCTTCTCACTAGTATAATATATATATATTTATATACGTATATATGCATTGGATGTGTGTGCTGTGTGTGTGTGTGTGTGTGTGTGTGTGTGTCTTGTGTGTGTGTGTGGTGTGTGTGCTGTGTGTTGTGTGTTGTAGTGTGCTGTGTGTGTGTCGTGTGTGTGTGTGAACTGTGTGCTGTGTGTGGTGTTGTGTGTGTGTGTGTGTGATGGTGTGTGTGTGTGTGACGTGTGTAGTGGTGTGGCGCGCGTAGTGTTGGTGTGTGTTGTGTGTTGTGTGTTGCGCTGTGTGTGTGTGTGTTGTGTCGAATGTGTGTGTGTGTGTGTGTGTGGTGTGTGTGAGAGGACAGAACAGAGAGAGAGAGGTGTCGTGTCTTGTGTTTGTGTTTTGCTGTTGGTTTGGTGTGACAGAGAGAGAAGAGAGAAGAGAGAACAAAGGAGTGTGTATGTGTCAGAGAGAGAGAGAGAGAGAGAAGAATGAGAGAGAGGAGAGAGAGAGAGAGGTTTGCGGCGGCGCGTGTGGTGTGAGGAAAGAGAGAAACCTGAGGGGATGAATTATTAGTACCTGAGCAGAGAGAAGGTGTGCGTGTGTGTGTGTGAGAGAGAGGGTGTGCCGTGTTACTGTGGTTGTGTGATGTGACGGAGAGAGAGAGAGAGAGAAAGAGAAGAGAGAGACGAGAGGAGAGAGAGAGAGAGATCGAACAGAGAGGGTGTGTATACGTGTCAGAGAGAAGCAGAGAGAGAGAGAGAGAGAGAAGGAGAGAGAGACAGAGAGAGAGAGAGAGAGAGAGAGAGGAGAGAGAGAGAGAGAGAGAGAGAGAGGTGTGTGCGCGCGCGGCGGCGCCGCGCGCGTAGTGTGTGTGTGTAGTAGTGCTTGTGTGTGTGTGTGTGCGTAGAGAGAGAAAGACGAGAACCAAAGCAAGAGTGTATCGTGTCAAGAGACGCGAAGAGCCAATTGTGCGTTGCTTTTGTGACTTGTGTGTGGATCAAGAGAGAGCGAGAGAGAGACAGAGAACCAGAGAGGGAGTGTGCATGTTCCAGAGAGAAGAGAGAGAGAGAGAGCAGAGAGATGAGAAGAGAGAGAAAAGACGAGAGAGTAGGAGAACGAGCAGAGAGGTGTGCGAGCGTGTGTGAGTGTCGAGAGAGGGACAGAGAGAGAGCAGAGAGAGAGAAAGAGAGAGAATGAGAGAGAAAGCAGAGAGAGCAGAAGAGAGAGAGAGATGAATGTGTGTATGTGTGGTGGTGAGAGAAGAGAGAAGAGAGAGAGATTGTGTGCGTCGTCTTTTATGTTGTGTGTGTGTGTGTGCATGTGTGTGTGCGTGCGTGCGTGCGTGCGCGTGCGCGCGTGTGTGTCTGTGCGTATGTACGTGAGAGCGTGTGTGTGTGTGTCTCTGTGTGTGTGTGTGTGTGTGTGCGTGCGTGCGTGCGTGCGCGCGTGTGTGCGTGCGTGCGCGTGTGTGTGTCTGTGCGTATGTACGTGAGAGCGTGTGTGCGTGCGTGCGTGCGTGCGTGCGCGTGTGTGTGTCTGTGCGTATGTACGTGAGAGCGTGTGTGTGTGCGTGCGTGTGTGCGTGCGCGTGTGTGTGTCTGTGCGTATGTACGTGAGAGNATCCACCCACACACATACACCTCCCTATGATCCACACACCCAAACACACACCTCCTTATGATCCTCCCACACACACACCTCCCTATGATCCCCCACACACACACACCTCCCTATGATCCACCCACACACACACACACCTCCCTATGATCCCCCCATACACCTCCCTATGATCCACCCCCACACACCTCCGTATGATCCACCCACACACACATCTCCCTATGATCCCCACACACACCTCCCTATGATCCACCCCCACATACCTCCCTATGATCCACCCACACACACACCTCCCTATGATCCACCCCCACATACCTCCCTATGATCCCTCCATACACACACACACTT
>NW_014577417.1:0-6528 GCF_000485595.1 Priapulus caudatus
ACCTGTGAACAGGTAGCAGTTATATGGCAATAACTAGCCATGAGAACAGTGACGCCTCCCTGGAACAGAGTAGCATGTTATATGGCAATAAACTCAGCTGAGACAGTGCATCTCTTCTGTGAACAGGTGCAACATTATTCAAGACAATAACTCAGCCATGAGATCAGTGCATCTCCTCCTGTAAACGGTAAGCACATATATTAAACAATAACTCATATCACGAGACAGTGCATTCTCCTCGCGCGTATTAACAGGTACGCACGTTATTATGGCAATAACTAGCATTGAGACAGTGCATCACCTCCCTGGTGAACAGGTAATGCAACGATATTATGCAATACATCAGCATGAGACAATGTACCCTCCTGTGAACAGCGTAGCACGTTATTATGGCAATAACATCCAAGCATAGAGACAGGCATCCCCGTCCTGTGAACAGGTAGCACCGTTAATTATGGCAATAACTCAGGCCATTGACATGTATCCCATCCCTGTCAAGGAGGTAGCAACGTGTATTATGCAATAACTCACATGAGACAGTGCATCCCCTCTGTGAAACAGGTAGCACTTATTAGGCAATAACGTAGCCATGAAGAAGCCACTGCATCTCCCCTCCCTGTGACAGGTGACATTATTTAGGCAGATACTCAGGCTGAGAACCGTGCATCCCCCCCTGTGGAACAGGTAGCACGTTATTATGGCAATACTCAGTGCCATGAGACAGTGCTCCCCATTCCCTTGTGAGGTTGAGGCACGTATTATGGCAATAACTCAGGCATAAAGACAGTTGCATCTCCTCCTAGTACCCCGGATCATCTCACAGGTAGCAATGGATTCACAGGCGTGTGCATTATAGTCTGCACCCGGATCACAATATAATGGGCGTCTGACATATACGCTCACGCTACACCGGAGCGGAGAAAAGACAAGGCATTTCAGACAGATCGCCCGACGACATGTACAAGTAAACGCAATACATCACTTTCCATAACCCCCTCTCCTCTCCCTCCTACCTCCTCTTCACCCCTCCACCCTCCCCTCCCCGCTCTGCTCTTCCCACCCCCAACACACCTCTATCGTAAGCCGACGCGTCCGACGCCCGATGCGAGCGACGACCGAAGCGACCGTCACGTGCCCCTCTGGGGCTGGCAGAGTCTCCGGAGCGCGGAATCGATCTCGACGCGTCTATCGACCGTCGCAGATGTACTTGAATTTGGCGTAGTGATGGAGATCGACGTTGACATGCCCGCGGCGCCCCCCGCCGCCCCCCCTCCCCCCACCCCCACCCCCCCTCCCTCCCCCTGCGCCCCCGACCGCCGCCCCGCCCGCCCAGCGACGAGACACTCGCGTAATCAACTAATGAATTATTCCTGGCGCTAGTTTTTTCCCCACGCCCAATCACGACTTACGCACCGTCTTCTTCAAACCCGATATCACACACACACCACACGCACGCAACTGCAGCGGCACCCGCACACACACACAAACACACACATATAATATATATTATATATTAATATATATTTATATTTTATTTATTTATTTATTTTTATATATAGCCCACGACGCGTCCACGTATAGGTGGCGCTGGTGATGCGCGACGCCGATGAAGTCACAATAGGATGCGATCCTGGGAGCGTGTATTATGCTGGGCAGGGCTCGTTCCCATCAATCATCATCATCATCATTGATCATCATCATCATCATCATCATCATCATCAGCCACAAGAAGTAAAGGCGTGAATCTGTGACATTGTTTTTTTTTACAACAGAGCATTGATACATAATAAATATATATAATATAGTATATTATAGAATATATATATCTAATTACATGTATATAAGTACTAATATATAGTGATATATATTATGTATTTATATATAGTAATATATATATTATATTATAATGAGTAAATGCTATATAGTTTTACGTACCCGTCGCACTTAATTATACATTCGAACTGATATCGAGTCGAAACACACTCTTCATGAACACGAAACTTTGCAAAATTAACATTTTCCTAAAAACACAATTTTGTGGTAGTGATATCGATGATGACAGAACAAGACTGTAAACAGTTCACTTCATAAATAACCAATAAGGCAATGAGTCACCTAAGCAATAAGACAGAACGCGCTGTTAGTAACAAGTTGCATTTCTATACTATTGGACGAGTATGAGAGAAAGAAATGCAGAATAGAGAGAGAAATAGAGAGAGAGAGAGAGAGAGAGAGAGAGAGAGAGAGACGAGAGAGGAGAGTAGAGTAGAAAAGAGAGACGATGGAGAGAGAGTGGAAGAAAGTGAAAGATAGGGGGGAGGTAGAGGGGAAAACGAGAAGGGAGAGAGGAGAAAGAGCGAGCGAGTGTGCAATTTAGTGATAAAGAGAGAGAGGGAAAGTGAGAGAGAGTAGAGAGAGAGAGAGGAGAGAGAGGAGAGAGAGAGAGAGTGTAGAATGAGTAGAGAGAGCAGAGAAAGCGCGCGTAGAGGAGAAGAGAAAGAGGGAGAGACAGAGAGCGTGAGGCAAAGTTGGCGCGCGGCACATGTACGACTGCCTTTCTTCTGAAGCGGCGACTTCACAGGGGCAGACGAGACAGGGAAGGGGTGGAAGGCGTGTCAGCTGTGGTGATGGATTGAGACGGCTGCGACCTGATTAGTGTGGTAAACTCTCGGCTGCTGCCTTTACCAGGGAGACTGCAGTTGATCGTGCGCGCTCTCGCTGTCTCCCTCTCTCTCTCTCNATAGGCGAAATAGAGTAGAGAAACATTAAAGGAATAATAGGCCCATATTGATTATGCAAAATTGACGAATGCTACAGTAACTGGCACCTTGTGTAGTTAATAAGTACATTACCTTATAGCCAAACGCGTATTAGTTTGTCCAATATCACTGCTGGTTACTAAGAAATGTCTAATTGAAATCCGCAGTCCAAGAAATCAGTTGACTGACTTGTTTACAGTTTCGAAACCGCATACTGCGAAACAGGTGTGATACAGATTTATAGTGCACCGGACATTTTCGCACGCATGCAAAAACGCACGCACGCATGCATTTTCGCTCGGCCGTACGCAATGCTAGCGATAGTACAGTACCGTAACTGTATACGTAACAGTAGCTCTGATTGTAATGAACGTGGAATCCACGTACGAATCACGGACGCTCGTGATAATGAAGTAGGCTGTGTTGGGGACCAACACTATGGGGGGATCGCGGACTAACCACGGCCACAGACTAAACATGGAAAGCAGACGGCACTACGCGTATTTACGTATATTGGTCAAACGAATACACCTGTGTCCGAAATTGAAGACATGTGGGTACCCGTTCATTAGCACCCACGGTTATTTACTTATACCGAGAATACACCCAGAGATACATTCTACTAGCTCATTAGTCGTATTAGTCCGAGCCGACGCAGACCCCAGTAATGTATAAACCCGCACCCTCAGATTAGCAAAGCGGAGTTATAACGTCTGCATTTGCGGACTATAGTCGTATATAAGCATCCCGGGACAAACAATTCTCTGCTAAACACCCGTAGCAACTTGTGACGTCATCTAACCGAATTTGAGGCTATTTTGCTTGGCAACCAATTTAGCGTTGGCGCCAGATTACCAGATTTACGAATTTCAATTAGACATTTATTAGTAATTAGCAGTGATATTGGACAAACTAATACAAGTTTGGCTATAAGGTAATGTACTTATTAACTACAGAAGGTGCCAGTTACTGTAGCATTCATCAACTTTGCATAATCATTGGGCCTATTATGCCTTTAATATAGTTCTTGACAGCTTAGCGATAGCAGAGTAACTGCTACAGTAGACTAAATACGAGTATTGTTCATGATGATAGCTTTTTGTCATTGCATTGCGTCCGAGAATTGAAGGTGATCGTGAATTTTCCAATTTTAGGACGTGGTGGATCGGCTGGAGCTAAGTTCCGCATATCGCTATGCTTGCCAGTTGGCGCCGTTGTCAACTGTGCAGATAACACAGGTACCGTTCTTCGTTCCCATGCGCGAAGTTAGGATGTGCCGACCCATCCACGCAAAACGGCGTCCAGTACTGTACTATACCGTACGCCATATTTTTTGTGTACATGTATTTTCGCGAATTCAGACTTCACAGACAATTTCGCGAGTGGTTAATTTCGCGGTTGGAGAATTACGCATTATTCGGTATGAATTATTCGCGTGTTGTTATTTTCGCGGTCGGGGACGCGTTCGTGAAATTTGAGAAAATTAAACCACCGCGAAACATACAGCGTATACAGTATATGGCGCTAGTAACGTCGTGTGTGGCTTGATGCACGTGCCAGCGATCCGAATCTGTTAGTTTTACGTTTAAATAATGGTCTTGTAGACGCATTACCGATCTGTTTTTTTATGTGTCGCACGACCTAGAGCCCATCGTCTGTCTTTGTCCGGGCGTTGGGTGTAGAAGTTGTGCAAAATTAAATGCTGGGATTTCGCTAACACCACGAGGGTGTGCTGTGCTCATTCTATGAGTGGGGTTTGATAGTATACCCATGCTACATAAATATGTTACGATCAAAGTTTGTCTGTTTCTGTTTTACGTCAATACCGGGCTTGATGTTAATGCTTGTGTTGTTGTTGTTGTTGTTTAGGTGCCAAGAACCTGTTTGTTATTGCTGTCCATGGAATCAAGGGAAGACTAAACAGGTTACCAGCTGCTGCTGTAGGAGACATGATTGTAGCCACAGTGAAGAAGGGGAAACCGGAGTTGAGAAAGAAAGGTAATGCGTTTACGAATGCAACAGATCGGGTGGTGAGTAGTATGGTGTGTGCGATTTTGTGTGATGGCTAATGGTTTCTATGGAATCTGTGGTTGATGACTAGTCCTGCTGTGAAACAATTAACCTGTCTGCCTGGATTGATTAACAGGAGATTAACACGTTCAACGCTGCCTGGGTTAACAATGCACCTACCGCCCTGTGCTGAGATTTTCGCGTTTTTACCGCTTAGTCACCTATTACACAAAATGTTTTTGGCAGGTTTAACTAGCTATAAAATTATTTATAATTAGTGGCTAGTATAATAATGTGATAAATCGAATGTTATATGTGATAAAATCAACCATAAAACAAAAATCGAATTATGAAACAAAAAACATGCCATAGGGCGTATGACTATGTAACATTCCTCAACTTTATGTCTACATTTCCTTAAAATAATTTAATCCGCAATGCACTATTGCTTACTATTATTATTTATTGTTATTTTATAGCATTACTATTAGTATTATGCCTAATTAATCTCTGAAATACCACCTCTAAAAAGCGTGTAAATTGAGACACTACATATGGCATGTTTTTTAAGTGGTGGCTAAGAAACTAAACTAAACTCGTTTTTTAGAGGTGGTATTTCAGAGATTAATTAGGCATTATACTGTATATACTTAAAACTGATAAGGAAATGTCATTTCAATCCATACACGAAGATGCGGGGTAGGGAATGAATAGCGCAACCGGCAGTTAGATGCGATATGATATGACTACTAGACACTTTAATTGAATTTAATGTTTTTTTTTTAGGGTTAGGGTTAGGGTTTAGGTTAGGTTTAGGTTAGGTTAGGGTTAGGGTTAGGGGTTGTTTTTTTTCAAGTGCCTAGTAGTCATATCCTAAGTGCCTAGTAGTCATATCATATCGCATCTAACTGCCGGGTGCTGAATAGCAGAGAATGTAGAATATATTGATATTTGCCTTGAATGCTCGTTGCCGCTTACAACAGCTGCGACCTCTGGTGGATCCTTTTCCAAATCCAAAATGTCGAAGAGAGGTTTGCAATGTGTTTATTTTATAAATCGCGATACATCTGCTTAGCTTGTTGTTAAAAATTCAATCGAATGCCATTTCCTTATTAGTTTTAAGTATATACAGTGGAAATTGCTGAAAGCTCGGGTTATTAAGGTTTTGTTTATAGGAAAACCGGTCGTCAATTAACCAATACACATACATGTAGTGTAGGGGCCTACATACAAATTTCGTGTACGAGCAAGTACACTGTTATGCATGGTCATTTTATACCTGTTATATTAACCGATTATGTTTAGTAGCGATATCAAAAATACGGTGTTATTCATACTTAGTATTACACGTTTTTTGTGTCCGTGGTAGAGTGATGATGGTTTCTACATTGTTTAGTGGAGAGGTGAAAAGGTGTCAATCTGGTCGTTCTGATCAGAATTAACCGTTCCTCCGTGACAGTCTGTTGTCATAGTTAATCTGACTACCACCGCACAAGCTGCTTTATGTCTTAGTGAATACAGAGTAACTGATTCAACAGGCAAATAAATATCGTTCTCGATGGCTTATTGATAGCTGGGTAACTCCTACAGAAAACTACAGTACAGACAAGCATATATAATAATTTAAAGGCATAATAGGCCCATCGATTATGCAATTTTAACAAATGCTAGAGTAACTGGCACCTTGTGTAGTTAATAAGTACATTACCTTATAGCCAAACGCGTATTAGTTTGTCCAATATCACTGCTGGTTACTAAG
>NW_014577417.1:6553-15955 GCF_000485595.1 Priapulus caudatus
TATTTTTTTTTTTTTGCCACGAGTATACTCGTGTTTCGCGGTCGTGCGTTTTGCAGGTTCGAACGAGTATACTCGTGTTTCGCGTTGAACGTGTTAACCTCATCTTGTTTTGTTAAATCGTTGTTGGATTGAGATGTTTTAAAAACAACGTTTGTCAGTAATATGTCGTAGACTCGTAATGTAGGCCTTTTGGTGTGTACGCTTTTAAAACACTTACAAATTGGTATATCTAGACATACAGATCTAGCAACAACATCCAAGGGGGCATTATCTTGCTAAGGGAAATTATACAATTAAGCTTTGACCGTGAGATTCTTGAATACAATTTTCAGGACGGTATTTAAAAGCCTTTGGAACGTGTCGCACGAACTAGAGCCCATCGTCTGCCTTTGTCCGGACGTTGGGTGTAGAATTTGTGCAAAATTAAACGCTGGGATTTCGCTAACACCACGAGGGTGTGCTGTGCTCATCCTGTGAGTGGGGTTTGATAGTATACCCATGCTACATTGCTAGTACTAGTTTCAATGTTAAATATGTGAAAAGCCATGTTAGCCGTGACTATACTCCAGTGTTAAGAGCGCGTCTTCATGATCCTATTCCGACGTTCTTTGCAGTAATGCCAGCAGTCATCATTCGGCAACGCAAGCCTTACCGGAGAAAGGATGGTTGCTTCATCTACTTTGAAGATAACGCAGGTGTCATTGTCAATAACAAAGGCGAGATGAAAGGTACAGCATCCAAAATCGCTAATAAATATTTAGATTATAGTTTATAATAGTTGCAGTAATAGTAGTAACGATGATAATATCAAGAGCGTATAAAGAAGGAGAGCGTACAACGGTAAAATGCTGAAACCATGCTGCAGTATTAGTTGAATTAATAAACTTTTCCCGTTTTATTTTGACGATCCTTTGCAGTATTATTGATCAGCTGTCCTACCTTGTTCATATAAAACAAACCGCATGTCCCTACGATGCCCCTACGCTGAGATAATGAGCGGTGAAAATCTGGTATTTTCACCGAAAACCGACTCGAGATCAGTCAATACTGCGTCCCTCACTCCAGTGTGTTGATTCCGGTCGCCGCTGTGTAGCGTCATAGTGGCGCTGACTCACGTAATACTACCAGAGTTTACTATACATCCAGCGTGAGGTGGGCGTGAGGTGGGCACAGGTGGGGGTCATCACTATGGCAATCAATAACAGACGTCATTCATTCCATTTGTCAATCATTGACGGAAACACGCGGGGTTTACCGAAGTTATAACACACTTTGTAGTATCAAGCTCGTGAAAGAAAGCTGCTTTCTTGTGTGATCAACCTCCTGGGGTAGTAAAATTGATGAATGTAGCAGCTAAGCTAATAGACACTCGCGTGGCAACCCTCCGTGGCTGATGTCCATATCGTGACTAAGAGTGTTGCGATTTATCGATGTATCGCAATAAAAGTCTTGGTGATACACATATCGATAGGGTTGACCATCCACGATACACGTATCGATACTCTACTGACTAAAATCCATATCATTTACTGGCCTAGTTTCATCCAAACTAAACAAAAGAAATGTAACAATTTGTAATTTGATGGTAGTTGTTGTTTGCTAAGGTACTCATTTGTAAGTGTTTGCATGATTGATAGAGTCCCGGCTACGTGTATTGTTTTACTACGTAGTTTCTCTCGATCTGAGCGCGAGTTCCCCCGTATCGGTAGCCCAGGGATAGGAATTTTTGGAAGCATAGAGTTTATTGTATCCCCCGAACGAAGTTCTTGGGAATACTATGGGTTTGGCATCGTCGCGCCGCCGCCGCAGAGATTTCCTTGTGAACGCTCTACCGGCTGCAGTTCTTCTCTGATCATCTTCAAATTTCGCATGAAGGTGCGTTATCGTAAAGCGAAGACGCCAATCGTTTTTGGTGTGGGCGGAGTCATCGTTGCCATGGTAACAACATTTTTTCCCGAAACATTGTAGAACCTGTAACTTCTGCAGTTTTTACCCGATTGTCATGTTTATATTTGTGTATTAATTTTATATTTATTTTATTATTAATAAAATTAAATTGTAAAATAAATTTAAAATTTAAATTTAGATATTTGTATTAAATTTGCATTAATTATGATTGTCATCAATATATATATAATATAATATATATAGGACTGTTAATCGCGCTGTGTGTCTTCCATGACAATCGCGTAAAATCAGCACACGTTATCACCGTTTACTATATTTCCACAAAAATGTTCCGGTTTGGCAACGATGACTCAGCCCACAAAAAGGCATGGCGTCATTCGCACTTTACGATAACCACCATGCTTTGAGAGCATCGAGATCGGTATGGTAAAACTGCACAGGGTCACGTGCGACCTTTCATTTGACCTTTCGTGACTTTGATCATATTTCCCTTCGCTCTCTGACTCGGCCCGGCTAATTGACCCTAGCGCGACAAATTGGCGATGCTTACCCTTCTTGTGAGGAAGGTGTCGCTATTCAAACACCATGCCCTTGACCTTAGTTTGCACTTCCCGACGACTTACTTGTCCTCTTCGGCTCTAGTAACCAGTTTATATTATTGGAATTGAGGCACTCGTTGTTACAACCTTTGTCTTTTGTCGTTTATTTATTTCTGCCTTCTAGTCCTTAAGGAATATTCATTATCTAGACACGGGGGTAATGCGAGTTGGCGACAACTGCTCGTTTCTAGTTATACCATGCAGCAAGTTGTCGCTGCCAGAAACAGAGAGCATACAGCAAATTCACTCATCCATGCAGAATCTTTGTTACTATTACTATAGTTTATAAGGAATTTTTTTGGCAGCAACTATTTGCTGCTGTCGTTGAGAGCAGGCTGCAAACTGACCCTGTGTATGTCGTAATGTAGACCTTTTGGTGTGTACGCTTTTAAAACATGCACAAATTGGTATAGACATCGGGTCTAGCATCAACACCCAAGGGGCATTGTTATCTTGCTAAGGGAGATTAGACAATTAAGCTTTGACGGTGAAATTCTTGAATAAAATTTTCAGGGAAGTATTTAAAAGCCGTTGGAACGTGTCGCACGAACTAGAGCCCATCATCTGCCTTTGTCCGGACGTTGGGTGTAGAATTTGTGCAAAACTAAACGCTGGGATTTCGCTAACACCACGAGGGTGTGCTGTGCTCGTCCTATGAGTGGGGTTTGATAGTATACCCATGCTACATTGCTAGTACTAGTGTCGATGTTAAATATGTGAAAAGCCATGTTGGCCGTAACTACACTCCAGTATTAAGAGCGCGTCTTCATGATCCTATTCGTCTGCTCCCTTCCAGGCTCTGCGATCACGGGACCCGTGTCGAAGGAATGCGCCGACCTGTGGCCGAGAATTGCCTCCAACGCCAGCAGCATCGCGTGATCATCTTCTCTGTACAAAGTAAACGATATTGTATTAAAAGTTACGTGAACAAGATCGCATCTACTCGTCGTTTTTTTCTTCTATTCTTCGTCACGTCATCTGCCGCTGCTAGTTCGCACGACGAGTGGGGGTGAGTGGCATCGTGGTGTTTCCTCATTCTCTTTTGGCATCTGATAGTTGTAACATCTAACCTCATCTTAATTGGTCGGATGGAGCTTGTAAAATGGCGTCGGACGTACGTCGTTCATCAGTCGACAATAGTGGGGAACGACGTAAATGCATTTAGATTTTCATTTCGTATGTGTAGAGCCCATGTGAATAAAATTGGATGAAATTGCAGTTGGTAAAAGTGCTGTATGATCTATCTCGTGAGTCCAGTAATCCTAGTTGTGCTGTGTACTGATATCAACGGACTGACAATTCTAAAAGGCAGGCAAAGACGTCTGCTCAGTATGCGTGCATATTCAGATAGATGGTGAGAGGAGTAGCTGTAGTTTCCTCTAGAGAAATGTTACCATTAATCGCCCAGCATCTGCAAACAAATTAAAAATAAATAAATAAAATAATTTAACAAAATAGATTAAATTTGAAGTTTAAATTAAGTTCCCCCCCCCAATAAAAATTTTCGGGCGCATTTGAAACCCTATGAAAGATATCTTCCAAAACCTCTGAATTTAGTCGTGCAACGTGTGTGAAGAAAGTGGAGTTCTGTGAAGATACAAAGTAAAAATATTGTGCTGACACCACGTATTTTATTTACCATCGTTTTATTAATAAAACGTTAAGGGTCGCACTCTGCATGCATTCTCGTCACATCTCCGATCGACCCAAGGCAAACCATAGACCGTAATAAAGTTAAAAAAAATTATGAAAAGGACCGTATATCCGTATATGCCAGGGCCGTAGGCTGAGCAAATTCTTAGTGGGTGAGGCAGTGGCGGATCCAGGATTTCGAGGAGTGGGTGAGAAACAAGTGGGGGTCTGCAGGTCCTCCTACAGAAAATTTTGAAAATGTAGATCGCAGGAGGTGGTATTTGAGGCACTTGAGTGCATGTAGGCCTACCGCCTTTATTGTGACTACGACGATTCTCTATTAGTAGAACAATTTATTTTTTTATTTAGCTCCAAAACCTACGGGGGCAGCTGCCCCCCCTTGCCCACCCCCGCAGGCTACGACCCTGTATGCAAAATAAAATGAAAGTGTCAATGACACTGTAGCTCACCACAAAAAAGGACACAAATGAGTGAGTAAGAAGAAGTCAGTTTTAATTGAGCAACCATCGACGTACATTATAGAAACGATTGCCATCTGTATATCGCAATANAAAACGCGGTTACACCAAGTCCAACAAATGTCAAAGGTCTCGTTGTTGACCTTTCAGTGATCATCCGAGCGCAGGCTGCAGTCCTTCCAGAGGGGTCAACCTTCAATGAATTTGTCTCCAGGGTCCTGCAGAGCATTGAGAACACTGCCACACGCCTGGGCGCATCTCGAATCGATATTGTAGCAGACCAGTATAACCAGTTAAGCATCAAGAGCCCCACCCGCTCGGAAAGGAAGTTCAAAGATTCAGGACAGCAAGTTAACTTTACTGGTGATAGCACTGTCCCGAAGGATATGTCTAAATCCTTTCTCACAGATGATCAGAACAAGACCAGACTTAATGCACTAATTGCGGAAAGCATCCTCCTGGTCCTGGAAGAAAGATTTCTGTGTCACTAATGGTCTTGGAAATGTTCTAACAAATGCTGGTGAAAGGACTATATACATGCCAAAGATGGAAACCCTAGAAGAGGCGGACAACAGGATGGTGTGCCATATAATTGACATGTTGGCATGTGGTTTATCGCGATTGACTGTACGGACAGTTGATTCAGGCGTCATTGTCATTCTTCTCGCCTTTATGCCCCAGTTCCTCAAGATCGACCCTGACTTTGAGCTTCATGTTGATTTTAACTCTGGAAAGAACAGGAAGAACATTCATGTCAATGTTTGTTATGAGTCACTAGGGAAGGACGTCTGCTTAGCCTTGCCATTCTTCCACTGCTTCACTGGCGCCGATTCTAACTGCTCTTTCTACAAGCTGACCAAGAAGATGTGGTTTTCTCAATGGAATAAGTGCTCGATGAGGGATGAACTGACAGAGGCAGTTAAACAACTAGGCTGGTACCCAGCAGAACAAGTGATCCTCAGCACAGAAAAGATACTTGTGGATTTTGTGTGCTATGTATACTCAAAGAGGGCTGTGTACCAAGATCTCAATGAACTGCGGTTCTCAATGTTCCAGGCCTCAGGTTCTGATGAGTTAAGGGACCTCCCACCTTCATTGGATTCCTTCAGACTGGCGGTACGTCGCAGCGCCTATCAGGCAGGATGGGTGTGGGGTAACACCCTCACTCAGATCCCCAGCCCTCCTCTTGAGATGTGTGGATGGAAACTCTATCAGAACCAACTTCACATTCAATGGACCACGGACGCAGCAAGACCAAACCTCGAGATCGTGACTCAAGTGCCAGTCATGCAAATGCGCTAATAACAATGTCATGTGCCTTTCTTTCTGCACTTGCACCAGGAAGTGCACAAATCACTAATTGAAGCATGTACAGGATGATATGCAGTCAGTGTGGGCTGTGTATGTAACAAGTGACCGAGGACGATTGCGGACTGTCAGTCTGTCAGATTTTGACTACGTGTACTACTACCAAGTGAAACCGAATTTCCAGGAGTCTGAAAGTGT
The DNA here is from genome assembly GCF_000485595.1 of Priapulus caudatus. NCBI lineage: Eukaryota > Metazoa > Priapulida > Priapulimorpha > Priapulimorphida > Priapulidae > Priapulus > Priapulus caudatus. Next base: position 12,678 of record NW_014577417.1, read on the forward strand.
ATCATGTGTATCTAATAAATCCTTTGACCTCAAAACCCCAAAATTGACTCTAACTTTTTGAGAAAATAGCTGAGATATGTGAAAACCCATTTTCGGGCTCGCGAGGTGAACCCGAAGAAACGATATCTTGTGACCTATGACGAATTTAGGTTCCAAACCACGCCCAATCGATTCCTTGATGTTTAAAACCCCTAAATCGACTTTAACTTTGTTCAAATCGACCAAAGAAGGGCAAAGATATGGCAAATAACAGGTTCGAGTCCCTTACCGGGCCCATAGGGGGGGGGGTGGTTTTTCCCGGGGTCAAATTTTTGGGCTCCTCAAAAAAATTNGCCCCTTAGCGTCCTTCTCTGCGACGAGAGCACGAAGGGCCACTCTATTAGTAACGATACGTAATATACGTATACAAAGTGTTAACGAAAGGAGCCCTAAGACCCTCTCCATAACTAAACGTTAACGATGAAAAACAACATACAATTGTACACAGAATTGTAATTAATGAGTGATATTGATATTTATATTGAGTTCAATAGTGTGTTTCATAAGTAAAATACATCAAGAGATAGCCATTAAACCAATATCTAACAAATGGCGTTTGTTTCATTATTATAACAGTATTGTAGAGTCAAAGCGAAAATCAAAGCAGCCAAGCAGACGAGCTACCAAACCTGCGAGGAATATAAACGCTATTATAGGAAAAAAAAAAATACGCCGAGCCCCCGCACGTCCCACAGGCGCGTCAGCGGATAGAGCTGTTAAAGTTTTAAAAGATACAATTGATCATATATGGAACGATATTTTAAAATAGGAGATTTAAAACAGTAAACAAAAATCAACAAAGAATCAACCAAATCAACGTCAGATCATTGTCAGTCAACCAATAACAAAAAACGCAGCATCAAGATTCAAATAACCCTAGGGATTCAATTAATGATATAGGAGGTTATAACAATATGATAAGAGTCCGAACTGAAAAATGTAGGTTCATGATGAGGGAAATATTATCATGGGCAGAAGAGCAAAATTATGGAAATCATACCATAGAAGCAAGAGTGAAATCATACGAATGCACAGTTTTACCTTCCTTCTTAAATAACAGTGAAACATGGACTAACTTAACTAAGAAAGAAGTAAAAAATGTTGGAGGATTTCCAAAATAAGTGCCTGCGCAAAATAATAATCACGCGGAAAACGCCAAAAAGTCTACCGAAAGGCATTGAAAGACGATGAAAACTTCAAGAAAACATACGGAGAAATTAGTACAAATAACATGTACTTTCTATACGTTATAAGGTTTGATCCTTACACGGTCGGTTCTCCTGGTAGTCTGGTGGAATAAAGCGCGCCGAGTCAACCCCGGGCGGTCCTTATATACGTCCACTGCCGTGGCCTTGTCAGGCTTGCAGTGAATCCCGTGTCGAAGCCTGTATGTGAATTCTGTAGAATGGCTTAGATTCGTATGCTGCGGTGTTGACCCCTTACATTCTCCCCTCCTTCGAAGCAGAGTCCCGGCGAAGAGTTTGTAATGTCAACGTACTACATGCACCACGCACTATGTACACTCCCAACACCATTGGGTATGTGTTGTTGCTACCATTGCTCATAGCACAACACCAGCTGTTCGCGCATAACTGGCAGGTTACTCGTTTCTTCCCCTGTTGAGTTACGCATCTACTCTGACGTATTTACATGGATTAATTACATACATTATCCGACCAGTTTCAGCTGATCGATATGACAAACACACTCTTTGTCATTCACATCCGCCAGAATAACGTTTAAGGGTAACGTCATTTTTAATACCGTATAGGAACCCTTGACCCTGGGGCTAGTTTCGTACTGAAGTTTTTTCGTGCGTCCGACAACGGGTGTGTCTTCAACATAACCATGGCCCCGGGAGAGATCGTGCTGCTCCGACGGTTGGTGTCATAATATAACTTGGCTTTGGCCGCTGAGGCCTGTTGCTTAGCATTAATCTACTTGTACATCGGGTTTGAAGTTCTCTCCCCCCAACTGATGGTCAAAAAAGTACATCATTTGCGCCCTAGAAAAATCTCTGCCGGAGTGTATCCGGTTGTCATGTTCCGCCGAGATCGAAGCAAATTGTAAGTCGGATAAGTGAATGTCCCAAGTTTTATGGTCTTCCGTGACATATTATTGCAGCATAGCCTTGATATTACGGTTTACCCTTTCTACCCAATGCCTTGCCGGATTGGCGAAGCGCCGCCAGTGTCAATGATATGGCTATACACCGTTGTAAACCCTGTCGATGACTAATTAATTCAAAATAACAAACCTACTAGACGTATCACTACTTGGTGTAGATATATTGACTGCTGCCTGAATTTCGACAAACTAACGTTTTCCCCTCTGTGAGTGGTAGATCAGGCCGTGAGCATCTAGCGCAGCTTGGTCAGAGCGGGGCCTTGCTTTTCCTCTTTCTCTGCTCGAGTCTATCGCCGTCTCTGGCCCTGAGTGACTCTGGCTGAAGTTAACCTGGCCTGGGGTGACTCTGACTGACTGCTTGACAACTGTCATATGCGCCCTTATATACCCGTCAGCCCAGCATGCCTTTGCACAGTGGGCACACGAAACGACGTGCACGTACTCACGTGAGGGGGTACAGGGGTTTGTCTCCCTCCCGCCCTCCTCCCCTTCTCCTCCCGCTCCCTCCACCTTCCTCCCACTTCCTCCCCTGTCCTCCTATACTCCCTCCCTCAACACCTCCATTGATCCTTTATATTTTGCATTTTCTTTTATGACATGTCACTAATTAGTTTCGGCCTGACAATTGCGTAATAAATTGTATTATATCCTGATACCATATGTATTTTTTATGTATTTATTTCTCGTGCTATGCGATTTCTTAATATATACTATATATATTATACTAGAGCCAACAGCCAACTCCGTGGCAGCCATGGAAGGGCCCACATGAAGGGCCTATGAATGGGGAATTGAATTTTCAGTTGAATTTAACTTGGATTTTTTTAGATTTTGTGATTGTTGATTTTGTTGGTTTTTTTATTTTATTTTTTTGGGTTTTTTTTTGGATTTTTTGATTTTTGTTTTTTGGGATTTTTTGGTTTTTTGGAATGTTTTTGGTTTTTTGGATTTTTTGGATTTTTAGGATTTTTTGGGTTTGGTTTTTGGCAACCATCAAACATCAAACATCAAACATCAAATTATGAAAGACATTTTTAAGGGTCAAATCTGGGTTCATATGTTCCTCAACTAGAATTTTTTTGAGGAGCCCAAAATTTGACCCTGTCGGAAAC
>NW_014577417.1:15980-19641 GCF_000485595.1 Priapulus caudatus
GCTCATCAACGATGACATCAGCACCGGCCCCGGCTGTAACTCTCCGTCATCAGAACAAGAAGATAAATTACCCGCCCCAGGGTCACCATCAAGAAGCCAGCGCACTCTTGAGTAAGCTTCACGAAAAAAGCGCAAATCCAAAACGGGGATTCCCGAACTAGCCCCACGGGGTAAATCCAACAAACTCCACGAGGAAAGTCTCAACTATTCTCCACGGGGCGCGAGTCTCAAATTAACTCCACGGCGCGTAGTCTCCCACTTAACTCCACGCGGGAGTTTCAAAAACTATTCTCCACGGGGGTCGGTCTCAACTAACTCCACGGTGGGAGAAGGCTCCACTAACTACACGGGGCAAGTCTCAACTAACTCCACGGGGGAGTCTCAAACTAACCCACGGCAGACAATCTCAACTTAAACTCCACGGGGGGAGTCTCAACTACACCCACGGCGGGCGAGTTCTCAAATAACTCCACGGGGGAGTCTTCTAACTACGGACCCGACGGAAGCGTCGACATCACAAATGCGTGCCGTTGAACGCGAACCGCACCAAACTGACCCCCACTAACGGAATTTCAAACAAGGGTAGACGCCCATAGATCACCGGTAGATCCTGTCTAGCTGGATCATACGGGCTCCAGGATTAAAAGCGGGGTATGCTTATACTATCTTTATCCGCCACACGAAGTGACTCCGCACGCAACGAAAACTGAACAACGGCGAAGCAGTCTACCAAAGACATGACAAGTACGAATTTGCCGAAAGCGTCCACACTAAGACCAACAAATTACATAAACATCAATGCCCAGCAAGCACGTTCAAACGGTAAACTCCTCTACAACGAAAAAAACGATGCAAAAAACTCGCGCTCAGGCGAGACGTGAAACTCGAGTCTCGATGTAGCCACTTAGACCACCTAGCATTACGAAAATACCCCTTAAAATGGTTCTGAGCACTACAAGGCTTCTTTTCCTAAAGTCTTTAAACAGGAACGAGCTGACCAGGGGGAACCCCTTAGCTCCTGTATCTATCTCAGCTGCTTACAAACGTGTCGCCAATTACCAACTGCCAATAGTGGGTCTTCAGTGCATTATCTTGCTCACTCTCAGCTGGTATCAGAGACGAAAGTCTGCCCACGAACTTCATTGACCTTAAGTGGCGACTAGGCTGCGTATGCACCCTAGCCCTGAGTCAAAATGTCGGGCCAATCTTTTGCAAATGGCCCGGCATCTTACACCGAAAACATACCACATCTGTAGCTTGCCTACGGCCTGGCCATAGCGTTGCTAAACGTTGTTCTTGCCCTAGTCGGGTACAGTTTGTCTGAGGGGCGGCTTGTAGCGACAGGACTTTAGCGGGGGCAAAAACCATTGACTGTAATGAGTACTGCGCGCGCGCGACGCCTAGTTATAATTGCGTTGGCGCTGCTGTCGCAGAAGAAGGATTACGTTTTAGTAGAGAACAAAGCGAGCTTTGGCGCGCATTTAGGTTGGCAGATGTTTGTTTCTGTGTAGTTAGGCGAATTTGGTGAGATACCGGCCAATATTTGGTAGGTTAGTGTCAGAAGTTATAAATTAAGTATTTTGGAATGTACGGGGAATTTGCTTGCAATAGCTTTAGTCTATCATTGTGTGTATACACGAATGTTTATCGTATGCACAGACATTGGATTTATGTTCCGATTTAGTTGCCTAGTCTACCGTAAATATTCCGACTATTTTCGCGCCACTGTATAATGTAACTAGAGCCAACGAAATTATTATTGTTTGTTTTATATTGCCAGTAAACCACTACTATGAATACAGTCATCAGCTTGCGTGCTTAATTTGTGCGGACTTAGTGCGTTTAAAATCAAGGGCCGAAATTCGTGCGCCTTACAATAAAAAGTTTACAAATACTGGCTATTATTTTCTGCATATGGCAGACCTCAAAGCCTGAAAAGAGTCCCAGAGCTGGGTTACAAATGCGACTCTGCTAACAAATTGTATTACAGAAAGTTAGAAGAGATTGCTGTGCTTCATTGACAATTTCGATCTTGTTCAGGCCAGAAAGTACAGGATCTCCAGAGGGCGTTCGATCAGTTATGTGCGGTCAACGAACAATTACATTAGTGAAGTAGATTCGTCCGACAGCATTTACACGTGAACGAGGGCAAAGTTTTGAGACGGCAACATCGAAACAAGGCAGAGGTTCGACAGCGAATAGAAGACTGGCATGAAACAGAGGAATTCACCTAAACCTGTTCGTTCTGGAAAATGGTTCAAGCGAAGTCAGATTCAGAAGAAAAAACGGTGCATTATTGAACATGAGACTACTACAAAAGAAGGCATGAGTTTTAGAGAGAAGGAAACAGCGAGTTGTTTGAGATGAGATCCCGGGAAACCCCCCCCCCCACATATGGGCCACCTAAGGGACCCGAAACTGTTATTTGCCATATATTTGCCCTTCTTTGGTCGATTTGAGCAAAGTTAGAGTCGATTTTGGGGTTTTAAACATCAAGGAATCGATTGGAAGTGGTTTGGAACCTAAATTTCTTAAAGGTCACGTGATAGCGTTCCTTCGGGTTCACCTCGCGGGCCCGAAAACGGTTTTTACATATCTCGGCTATTTTCTCAAAAAGTTTCAATTTTGGGGTTTTGAGGTCAAGGGATTTATTAGATACACATGATACACTTTCAGACTCCTGGAAATTTGGTTTCACCTGGTAGTAGTACACGTAGTCAAAATCTGACAGACTGACAGTCCGCAATCGTCCTCGGTCACTTGTTACATACACAGCCCACACTGACTGCATATCATCCTGTACATGTTTCAATTAGAGATTTGTGCACTTCCTGGTGCAAGTGCAGAAAGAAAGGCACATGACATTGTTCTTAGCTCATTTGCATGACTGGCACTTGAGTGTTCGGCAGCGACAAATGCCAGTCACGATCTCGAGGTTTGGTCTTGCTGCGTCCGTGGTCCATTGAATGTGGAGTTGGTTCTGATAGAGTTTTCATCCACACATCTCAAGAGGAGGGCTGGGGATCTGAGTGAGGGTGTTACCCCATAAATGCATAAGGCAATGCATTCTCTAAGATAGCCCTGGACCAAGCACAAGAACACAACAACAAGAAAATCAAATCAACGGCTGGGTACATTGATCTCGTAAATCGCGAGGACAAAGAATATCTTCGTAAGCTTGAACTCTGCCTGCCAGAAATTCACCATTATTTGTCTGCAATAGAGGGGTCTACATTAGCTCAAGGTCACAAGGAGATCACCCCTTTCTTTATCCGAAAGTTCATATCAGACTGTCGAAAGATTCACAGTAAAATTTTTATCAATCCATTTACCTCAGAATTGTTTGGAAGACTGAATTCCTCCTATATCTTCCCAGAGGTCATTGTCGATGATGCAGAAAGGGTGTTCACAATTGGAGTGCAACAGTATGACGAGTTTCGTCGCACTAGATTCGTCTATGGAAGTGAAGATGTTATCAAATCAAAGGTAACAAGAAACATGCTGAAGCTTCCAAGCAGTGCCGATGATGTCGGATTTGAGAACCCTCGCATCAAGGTCACCCAGCAACTGTTCAGAGATGCTTGCAAGAACCGTGAATCGGAGACAAAGAAACTTTTCGAGGGGGAGATAACCAGATTACCTGAGTGTTTCATCAAGAAGG
>NW_014577417.1:21919-25487 GCF_000485595.1 Priapulus caudatus
AACAACGAGACCTTCTCGACATTTGTTGATCCTTGTTATACCCGCGTTTGTTCCCGGATGTCAGCTCCAAAATCTGTGAACTTTGAACTGTTAAAACACGTTATTAGAACGTTACTGAATAATGTTCTGCTAACCTAAAAGAAACATTCCCATAACATTCAAGGAACATAACTTTGTTAGCTGGGAACTAACGGACCCGACGGAAGGTCGACATCCAAAATGGGCGCTGAACCGAACCGCACCAACTGACGCCCCAAAGCGGAATTAAACAAGGGTAGACGCCCACTGGTACATCCTCGTCTAGCGGATCATACGGCTCCAGATAAAGCGGGGTATGCTTAACTATCTTATCCGCCACACGAAGTGACTCCGCACGCAACGAAAAAAGAACAAGGTCCACACTAAGACCCAACAACTTACAAAAATCAATGCCCAGCAGCACGTCAAACGGTAACTCCTCTACAACGAAAAAACGATGCAAAAACTCGCGCTCAGCGAGACGGAACTCGAGTTCGATGAGCCCACTAGACCACCTAGCATTACGAAAAATACCCCTTAAAAGGTTCTGAGCCTGCAAAGGCTTCTTTCCTAAAGTCTTAACCAGGAACGAGCTGACCAGGGAACCCCTAGCTCCTGTATCTATCTCAGCTGCTACAAACGTGTCGCCAATTACAACTGCAATAGTGGGTTTCAGTGCATTATCTTGCTCACTCTCAGCTGGTATCAGAGACGAGGTCTGCACAACCTTCACTGAACTAAGTGGCGTAGACTGCGTATGCACCCTAGCCCTGTCAAATGTCGGGCAATCTTTTTGCAAATGGCCCGGCATCTTACACCAAAATCATACCACATTGTAGCTTTGCCTAGTGCCTGCCCTAGCGTTGCTAAACGTGGGTCTGTCCTGAGTCCGTACAGTCTGTTGAGGGGCGGAGTTGTTGCCTTTATTAATAAAGTTCCTTTGAATCAGCGCGGAACTATCATTATGATATCTGCGATCCTCGCGTCAGACTATCATAAAGTTGTCTGCAAGCTGTTCTGCATGTGCCACAGAAACAACTTCGGGCTGTCGCAAATAGTGTCTGAGATCGTCATTACGTACTGTATAAAAGAACTGATCAATAAGCACCGTCTCCAAAACTCTATAAAATTGCGCATGTCGCAATAGATCATGAGGTGGTTTAAGCCACCTGTGAAAATAGGTTTGCAAACGCCCTGCAAATTTCTGAAACGTTTCATCCAATGATTTCCCTGCTGACTCTATATGTCTCTGACGTCAAATTATAAGCTGCGAGTATAGCCGTCGTTACTAGCTCAAAGTCCTGTCTGACAATAGAAATGGCTCTAAAATAGCCGGCCACTGATCCCTAGGTTTATTTTGTGCAATACAAAGTCTCTCAAATGTCTGCAAGTACCAGTCAATGTCGTCCTCCTTCGTAAGTTTTTGCATGCCCACTAATTTATATACCGACGTACTTGACTCTCTATGTCTAGTGTCTGCTACCGTATTTCGATCCGCAATTAACTCTGTCACAAATGATTGCTGTTGCTGTTGCTGTAATGCTTGTTGCTGTTGTTGCATTAATAACATCATGGTCTGCATCCCCGGAGAAAGAGAAGCTGCCCCCTGCCTGTTCCTCATCTGAGGATTCCTTGCTAACCCTGTTAGGAGGCATTTCTTTCGTGTGTGTATAAATTTGTATTCAACTTAAACGGCTCATGCAACCTGGCTTGCTTTCCGCAAAACCAAGCTGCAACCATACGTAGGCTTACTTCACCGCTATATCCTCTATATATTGTCTTAATAAAAAATGTTATCTCTTTTCTTTGTATTTCCCCCAACAAAATCTTATAGCGGGCAGAGACCCTAAAAATGCACAACCATACAAGCAATCAATCGCCTGTAAATGATAGGCACGGAATACGCAAAAACAAACGCACGAAACATGCCAATACAGTGGAAATACACGATCCATAATAGCACCGTGATATGCGAGGCGACACGCCTTACTGCGCCACCTACTGAACGACTATCGTACCTATCTACCGTTAGTTCAGTTGAAAGCTAAGATTTCTACCACACGCGGGCGGAGCACGACTGCAAAAAACCCTCAAACACGACGGAGGTGTTGAGTAAGTGAGTACTCGAGTCTGAGCGACAAACACGCGAGCTTGACCCTCAGCTGACAGCCCTACTGTTCGTTTACAGCAGTCTCCTTAACGACGAAGTAAAAAGAACTATGCAGTCTACCATTGTACGCTACGTGCGCCATACAATACCTCTACCTTAACTTATCAACGAACACACTTTCCGATATCCATACTGGAAGAGGTACTTAGCTTAATGTAGCAGCTTGTCGTCCAGGGCTTCCACTCCACGCGACGAACCAGGTAACGTTACAACTCACACAACGAGCATCCTGTCGACTGCGCCAAAATGTAAGGTTTGATCCCTTCACGGTCGGTTCTCCTGGTCGTCTGGTGGAATGAAGTGCGCCGAGTCAACCCCGGGCAATCCTTATATACGTCCACTGCCGTGGCCTTGTCAGGCTTGCAGTGAATCCCGTGTCGAAGCCTGTATGTGAATCCTGTAGAATGGCTTTGATCCGTATGTGGCGGTGTTGACCCTTTAGAACGTAAATCGTGGTAAATACATTAAAAACGCATTATTTTATTGAAAATCCCCATATAATTTACTTATAAAACATCCAAGAGATGGCGCTGTGGCATGTAAACATTGGTTCCGAACATTCCAACCTCTGTCGTGCAGTGTGCTTATTCTGATTACGGAGATGCGAAAATGCAACCAAAGGACATAGCGCAGTGCGCTAAACAGCGTGTTATTTTCGTTTTTGTGCCAAACTCTATCGTAGGAAATCGTTTTAGCCTAGCAGAATGCCCTAGTTCTTGAGATCGGCGATTTGGTGCTCTAATGGTATTATACCTATAAATTATAATAGAGAGGTGCGGCGTAGACTGTGATTGGAAGACACAAAGTGTCAGTCTTCGGCGCGCCTCGGCATAATGGCCGCATCACGTCTAGGATATAATTTTAATAAGATAAACGAGTGCAATGTTTGATTAAATATGCGATCGCTCGGTTCCACCGTGACGTCGTCCCGGATTTGTTATATTGAAAAACAAGACAAAGACGGCGACAAACAGACATATTTGCGAGCGCTGATTGGTTGGTGTATGTCACGTATACGGGGAGAGTGAGTCCGTAAACATATGCTCTATTATTATTACTATAATATATTACTTAATATCTAGCGTATTATTAGAGAGACGAGTGCAATGTTTGATTCATGAAAAGTGCATGCGATCGCTCGGTTATTTTCCTGATTTGTTGATACAACACTCGCATAAGTCAGCCACCCATGTACTCGTCCATGTAACAACAAACATTACGGTGTTTCTTGGTGCAATTGATAAAGGAGTAAAAGAAAATCGAAAATGGGAAGAAAGGCGCCGCCTCATTCCGAACCGCCGACCTCCTGATATATATATATATATATAAGTCTGTGTGTGTGCTAATATTCTAGCGATGACAGAATGTTAATATTTTTGT
>NW_014577417.1:26593-28667 GCF_000485595.1 Priapulus caudatus
CACACACACACACACACACACACACACACACACAGACACACATTGTTTAGTGCTCCGAGCTGTATGATGTCATTGCGATATTTCACATTCAGATTAGATACATTTTTTTAATGATTTATAACAAATAAATGCGTATTCTCATTTCTATATAAATTTATAATGGCAGTCAGATTAAATTACAGACTTTGACTTTGACTTTTATTGATATTACTATTAGCACGAACATGTGTGTAATTATGTTACATGTAGTATGTCGTGTGTAGCAATGGGTAGTACATCATGTTATATAATGATATGACATATTATGTCCAGAACTGGAGTGACATGATATGGGATAGACACGGAGTAGACAAGAGTCAACGAGTGACATCAATTTACAAATATCACGGCACGGACTCCTGACATGTTCACGCCATTAGGTCGTAAACCACACGACGTATAACGTACCGGTTTAACACACGTGTGTCTTCCCCACAACTTCTATTCTTATTAGTTACTACTAACACTAAAAACTTCATATAACTTAGCTTATTCTTTTCTTATTCAGTCTTACCATTGATCAAGCATGTTCACTTTCGGGTACTTCCGTCGGGGTCATCCCTATAGACCGAAGGTTCGATAGACCGAATATTGCAAAGGGTTAGGGTTAGAGTTAGGGTTAGGGTTAGGGTCAGGGTTAGGGTTAGGTTTAGGGTTAGGGTTAGGGTTAGGGTTAGGGTTAGGGTTAGGGTTAAGGTTAGGGTTAAGGTTAGGGTTAGGGTTAGGATTAGAGTTAGGGTTGCGTAGCCTGGAGGCTAGGCGACCGATTCCGGACGTGTAGCCACTGCGTATTCGAATAAACCTTTGGTCTATCGGGCCTTCGGTCTATCGGACCTTCGGTCTATAGGGCTGTTTCCGTCAAACCCGTGGGGTAATAAATTTGTTCTAGAGACGATAAATTAGGGCCAGTCGTAATAAATAAGTTATGGGTGTGATGTGCTGTTTGTTTTATGCGTTGTTTCACTCATCAAAATTGCATCCTTGGAAAAATCAGAATATTATTACAGATTTTTATCGCCCAAGTTGAAGTTTATCGAGGAGGGGGTAATCTCTTAGACTGGCTCCACGTCTCTCTCTACACTTTTAGCTGGAGAACACATATCGCCACCTATTGGTTGATTTATCACAATTTAATTACTGTTACGCCAGGTACGGTATAGAGTAGATATCTATGTACGGCATCTATATAGCGGTATGATACCACATGAAAGCTGCATCAGCATTTCTTTTTGATGTCACGCTACTGCGACGAGGACTTGCTCTCTATTACAATTTCAACAACATATTTTATTTCGGGGAAACTGGTCGTGCACGAACAAATTTCTCTCGTGATATTATGTAAAAAAAACATTGGCACGGCTAGGCACCCTACGTGACTGGTGGGTACGTGCTCCTTAGAGTAAAAAATATCAATCCAGCAAAATTCTGTTGTGTTTATTTGCTAAAGTCTGGAAATAAAACCGCATATGCCAAGTAGGAGACATTGCCACCTATTGGGTGATTTAAAATTTACCAGCGTGACGTGTACGAGGGCACGCTATCATTACTGAAGAGATACACTTAGATAAACTTTTCAGCTCAAGATACTGCAAAGTAAATGTGCTCTCCAATTGAAACTTATAATTTCAATAAAATATTGTAGCGTTTTCGTGTCTTTCCGCGACACCAGGGGGCACCACCTGTCAATACGCAGTAACTAGCGGTTTACCTCACGTATAGTGCAGTGCAACACGGTGGATAGTGGCAACGAGAAATACGAGATAGATGTTCCTACCTTATATGTCGTATCGTCGCCACACTCAGCCTCCACTCCCCTGCGAGCGCCTCGAAGCTACTGCGCTCTCGTCGTGGCCAACCCAGCGTTCGTTCTCTCCGGCGCTTGTCGTTAGTTAACAATGCCAGACGACGGACGTCACAGGACAAACAGTGACACAACACAACACAGCACGGCGCACCAACACGGCGCACCTTATGACGCGGGGCTACTCGGGAGATATTAATTCAACGTGTAGCGGGGGGGGGCAGCTGGCTGACG
>NW_014577417.1:29514-31034 GCF_000485595.1 Priapulus caudatus
TTGGTCACCTTACACACACGGCGATGTTAGCTTGTTGTAGCCATGTCACCCTACACACACGGCGATATTAGCTGGTTTTAGCCATGTCATCCTACACACACGGCGATGTTAGCTGATTATAGCCATGTCACCCTACACACACGGCGATATTAGCTGATTATAGCCATGTCACCCTACACACACGGCAATGTTAGCTGGTTATAGCCATGTCACCATACACACACGGCGATGTTAGCTGATTATAGCCATGTCACCATACACACACGGCGATGTTAGCTGGTTTTAGCCATGTCACCCTACACATACGGCGATGTTAGCTGGTTATAGCCATGTTACCCTACACACACGGCGATGTTAGCTGATTATAGCTTGGTCATCCTACACACACGGCGATGTTAGCTGATTATAGCCATGTCACCCTACACACACGGCGATGTTAGGTGGTTATAGCCATGTCACCATACACACACGGCGATGTTAGCTGGTTATAGCCATGTCATCCTACACATACGGCGATGTTAGTTGGTTATAGCCATGTCACCATACACACACGGCGATGTTAGCCGGTTAGCTATAACTCCACGTCGACACGTCGACCACGTTGATAATACATGAATTGAATAATGATCGTTTTGCGTGAGATATCGGAGTATTGCCTCATCTCTCTATACTCGTAATACGTATCTGTTTCTATTAGGCAAAGCTGGTAGCGGTGAGAGAGACGAATCATAAACTGGATATCAACAGGAAAGTGTTAATGGAGTTCAAAAAGGTAGGAGAGGCTGTGCAGNGATGATCGACGGGTGACTTACATGTAAATTACAGATGATCGACGGGTGACTTACAGGTAAATTACAGATGATCGATGGGTGATTACAGGTAAATTACAGATGATCGACGGATGAATTACAGTTAAATTACAGATGATCGACATGTGACTTACAGGTAAATTACAGATGATCGACGGGTGACTTACAGGTAAATTACAGATGATCGACGGGTGACTTACAGGCGAATTACAGATGATCGACAGGTGACTTACAGGTAAATTACAGGTGATCGATGGGTGAATTACAGGTAAATTACAGATGATCGACATGTGACTTACAGGTAAATTACAGATGATCGACGGGTGACTTACAGGTAAATTACAGATGATTGATGGGTGAATTACAGGTAAATTACAGGTGATCGACGGGTGACTTTCAGGCAAATTACAGGTAATCGACATGTGACTTACAGGCGAATTACAGATGATCGACATGTAAATTACAGGCGAATTACAGGTGATCGACATGTGACTTACAGGCGAATTACAAGTGATCGTTAATGCTGTCTGTCAGAGAAGAGCGGACGTAAGTGTTAGCTTGTTTTAGCCATGTCATCCTACACACACGGCGATGTTAGCTGATTATAGCTTGGTCACCTTACACACACGGCGATGTTAGCTTGTTGTAGCCATGTCACCCTACACACACGGCGATATTAGCTGGTTTTAGCCATGTCATCCTACACACACG
>NW_014577417.1:32551-32932 GCF_000485595.1 Priapulus caudatus
TATATAAATATATATATGCAGAGAGAGAGAGAGAGAGAGAGAGAGAGAGAGAGAGAGAGCGGAGAGCGCGCGAGCACGCTTGACATGTTTTCACTATAATACATTCGCCTGCACCTGATTAGGCTTCGATCCACTTCTAGCGACCATAGAAATTACAGGGTGTACGTCGTAGCTCTACCCGAACTGCTGATTAGTACTTCCATAGCTCATAAATATATATTATATACACCTGCTTCTCCTCCATCTTTTCCCTGAAAGAAAAGGTGAAGCTGATAAAAAGGAGAATGAAGATGATTATACCGAGCACTGTGGCCGCCGGCACTGTGGCCCGTTTCCCGTAATTGCTTTCGATATTTCTCTTAAGTACAACCGCTAGCGCTA
>NW_014577417.1:34732-35001 GCF_000485595.1 Priapulus caudatus
TATATATAATAATATATATATATATATATATGTGTGTGTGTGAGAGAGAGAGAGAGAGGAGGGCGCGCGAGCACGCTTGACATGATTTTACTATAATACATTCGCCTGCACCTGACAAGTCGGTCATACCAGGCGTGAATATGCATGCATATATAATAGTAGCAACATGACACGGCCTCTGCTGACAATAATACACGCAACATGAAACAGCCTCCATCGATGTGAAAAATAAATGTTCCTTTACCGCATTTTTTTCCCCGTTTGTCACA
>NW_014577417.1:36827-37270 GCF_000485595.1 Priapulus caudatus
ATATCAAGAGTCCATAATCGAACATAATATATAGATATTTAGATATACGTTTATATAGGATTATAAAGATAGCTATGGAAATCAATACACACGACACCCACAATGAGCGCAACTACTGCAGTAATGGCAGTGGTGTAAGTATTTTAACAGTCGGCTTAGCAATCCCTAGCATAGATTTATGTTGTTACATTATATTACTAGTAAATAATATGGATTTAGCGTAACAGATAGGAAGAAATAAAAAATATTATTAGATATTGTCACGAGCTTATAATAGTATTATAATATTTTTTATCAAAATCGTATATATATATATAGAGATATATATATATGTGTGTGTGTGTGTGTGTGTGTGTGTGTGTGTGTGTGTGTGTGTGTGTGTGTGTGTGTGTGTGTGTGTGATATAGAATAGAAAGACTACCCGTTGGCGAGGCGGTGGGCGA
>NW_014577417.1:38811-40255 GCF_000485595.1 Priapulus caudatus
CTATTGCAATAAGCGCACAGCGATGTGACTACGGTGAACGTGAAACCGTTGTTAACTATTGCAATAAGCGCACAGCGATGTGACTACGGTGAACGTGAAACCGTTGTTAACTATTGCAATAAGCGCACAGCGATATGACTACGGTAAAAGTGAGACTCTCGTTAAATATGTTTAAAGGTTATACAGTAGTGTACCTTAGTTGTCGCGTTATAGTATAAGATTGTTTAATTGAAATTTGAAGGTACACAGTTTACATTTAAATGTTCTCTTGCCTTCTTGCCCCCTCCCCACCTTAACGTTTCCGTTCTCTCTTTCTTTCTTCTTCTTCCCTTTTCCTTGCTCATTCTTTCGCTCTCGTTGTCTCTCCCTCTCTCGTTTTTCCCTACCACTCACGCTCTCTCCCTCTCTCCCTCTCCCAATCTCGCTCTACATTTGACGCGATAATACGCCTGCATGAGTGTAGCCTCTCTCACCCTCTCCCTCTTCCAACCTAGCTATACATTTGACGCGATAATACGCCTGCATGAGTGCCGCCTCTCTCCCTCTCTTCCTTTCCCAACCTCGCTCTACATTTGACGCGGTAATACGTCTGTATGAGTGTAGCATCTCTCACACTCTACCTCTCCGAACCTCGATCTACATTTCACACGATAATACGTCTGTGTGAGTGTAGCATCTCTCACACTCTACCTCCCCNGCGGTAATCAACGTTGCTGTCGATGCATTATTATTATTATTATTTCTACTACTACTACTACTACTACTACTACTACTACTACTACTACTACTACTACTACCACTACTACTACTGCTGCTGCTGCTGCTGCTGCTGCTGCTATTGCTGCTGCTGTTACTGCTGCTGCTGCTGCTTCTGCTGGTGGTGGTGATGGTGGTGCTGCTGCTGCTGTTATATCCGCCACCGCTGCTGCTGCCGCTGTTTCCTTAATTTTCATCTTCTTCTTGCTGTTGTGGTTTTTCTTCTTCGCATTTGACGTTTTCTCCTACTGCTTCTTGTTCTCCTCCTCTTCCTCATCATCATCGTCTTCCTCCACTACATTTCTATTGCCTCTCGTTTGACGCCGTCTCTTTAATGTCGGCTCACTCTTCTCGTTTGACGTCGGCTCGCAAAATCCGCTGCTGTAGTGTTCATTAAAACTGACACAGTTTCTCTTCTGCGCCTCCCCCCACCCCCCACCGGCCATCGTTTACTCGGTGCTACAGACCTGTTGTGGACGGCGCCTGAGATCTTGCGCAGCGGTGCTCCGTACGTTGGCACGCAGAAGGGAGATGTCTACAGCTTTGGCATCATGCTTCAGGAGATCGTGCTGCGATGCGGACCGTACGAGAGCAACAGTGCAACACTCGACGCCCCCGGTAAGCCAGCCATGCATGCAGGCTTAGTGTCCCTACATATAAATCTACAATATATGATTACCTATATATA
>NW_014577417.1:43914-45483 GCF_000485595.1 Priapulus caudatus
GTAGAGATTATATAGCATTTACCGGAAATCACAAAGCGCTATAACTAATGTAAACCCCCATAGGATGTAATGAAGTCCCACTTGCACGAAGGCATTACTGCGTCAGCGATAATCCGCCATTACGGCAAATTATATTATCAAATTATAGATGATGAGGACTGATATATTAGACCCACCCTTAATCTATAATTTGACTTTGTTTATATATATATATATACATCGTGTGTATATATAGGAACGGAGGCGGAAACATCCTTGACAACCTGTTGATGAGGATGGAGCAATACGCCACCGACCTGGAGGCGCTGGTCGAGGAGAGGACTGATGCCTTCCTCGAGGAGAAGCGGAGAGCAGAGACTCTTCTCTACCAGATTCTTCCCCGGTATAATCACTACTATAAGCTCACAGTGATATGACTACAGTGAAAGTGAAATTGTCGTTAACTATTGCAATAAGCGCACAGCGATGTGACTACGGTGAACGTGAAACCGTTGTTAACTATTGCAATAAGCGCACAGCGATNCACACACACACACACACACACACACACACACACACACAGAAAACCTTTCTGCGACATCAGGAGTTTCTTGACAGCGGGCGACTTTCTTGCGGTCGGTATCTTGTCGATGCTTAATATCATATTATATTTTTACTATTTTTTAATATCATTTATATCATATTATTATTTTTTACATTGCTATTGTTTTTTCGTGTTGTGACGTTACACCGCGCTTGGTGCAAAAATTTCGCACTATTTTAATATTTTTGAACGTGGAATGTGAAAAAAATGAAATAGTTNACACCCTTGGCAGGCGTGGGCGAGCCTGCGATACCTGCGGGTCAAAAACGCAACATTTCGCGTACGCCACTATCGCTGCACCCTGTCACCCCCCGCCCAGCCAACGTGACGTCACCGCTCCGTACCATGACGTCACCTCCCTACACCCCCTAATTGCAGGGATACTCGAGATGGTGACGGACGTGCAGCAGCCGCCGTACAGACCCCTGGTGTCGCCGGATGAGTGTCTGGCGGAGTTGTACGGCCTCATGCAGGAGGCGTGGCACGAGGCGGCCACCATGCGGCCCACCTTCCCCGCAGTGAAGAGACTCATGCGCAGCATCAACAAGTACGTTTAATGGTTTCATAGTTCGATCTTCGATCCGGCTGATCCGATATCGCCGTATCGATTGTGTGCGTGTGCGTGTCGCATCACGAATCGCTTCGTTGCAGATGTTGATGGTTATATATAATATATATCAAGAGTAGATAATAACATGTTAATGATATAACATGATAATAACATGATATAATGATAACATGATAATAACATGATAATAATGATATAACATGATAATAACATGTTATTATCTACTCTTGATATATATATATATTTATTTATTTATTTATTCATTTATTTATTCATAATTTATATTTTTTTATATATTTATGTATGATTATTGACGTAAGTAAGCTGCCGGAAACGAGTAGAGATTATATAGCATTTACCGGAAATCACAAAGCGCTATAACTAATGTAAACCCCCATAGATGTAATGAAGTCCACTT
>NW_014577417.1:46385-52432 GCF_000485595.1 Priapulus caudatus
TTTCGCATGTACCTGCGGGTATCTGCGATGGCTGTACCCTGCGTGTACCGCTGCGTAGTACCCGCGTTTACGTGCGTGTACCCGCGTGTACCGCGGTGCTACGCTGCCGTGCTTACCCGCGCTGTACGTGCGTGCACCTGCGTGTATCCCTGCAGTGTACGTGCGTGTACGTGCGGTACCTGCGGAAACGTGCTACGCTGCGGTGTACCTAAGCCGTGTACGTGCTTTGTACCCGCGTGTACCTGCCGCTGTACCTGCGTGTACCGCGCTGTCACCGTGCCCGCTGCTATCTGGCGTATGCTACCGCTTATACGCCTGCGTGTACGTGCGTCTAACTGCGATGTACGTGCACGTCGTGCTACCCGCGTGCACTGTGCTGTGTAGCTGCGTTGATACCCGCTATATACGCTGCGTTGTACGTGCGTCTACCGCGTGCTACGCTGCCGGTTTGGCTAATTCTGCGCTGTTACCCGCTTATCAGTGCGTAGTACGTGCGCTGTAACTGCGTGTACGCTGCGTTTGTACCGCGTGTACCGTGCGTGCTACCTCGCGTGTACGGTAGCTGTGTAACCCGCGTGTACCTCTGCGGTAACGCTGCGTTGTTACGTAAGTGTTACGTGTCGTGTACCCGCGTGTACCTCGCATGTACGTGCGTTGTACCTGCGTTGTACGCCTGCATGCTACCCGCTGCTGTATCTGCGTGCTACGCTTGCCGCGAACGCTGTACGTGCGATGTATCTCTGGCGTGTACCCGCGCTGCTACGTGCGTGATATCTGCGGCTAAAACCCGCTTATACGCTGCCCGTGTACGCTGCGGATGACCTGCGTGTAACGTGCGTGTACCGCGCTGTACGTGCGTGTACGTGCGTGTACCCGCGTGTACGCTGCGTGGATACCGCCCGTCGGACGTGCCGTGTTACCCGCCGGGACGCTCTCGGCCCTCCTTGTGTACGTCGCGTGTATCCGCGTGTACGGTGCACGACCCGTGTCGTGCGCGTGTACCCGCCTTGTACTGTGCGTGTATCATCCGTGTACCGCGTGTCCTCGCTGCGGTGTATCTGCCGTTACCCTCCTCTCGTGACGTAGCCTGCACTGAGCAGCCATTGTTTACAAATTGCCCTAGCTTAGCCTCGTTTTTCGTGCGAGTGACCCGTCCAGCCCGTCATGAATATATTTAAGACTGGTGCTCAACCAGAAACTGCGCGATGCGCAAAATGAAATCGTATGTTTGTTTACGAAACTGCAACGCCCGCTTATTTGGCCTCGAGGACCCAAGCATTGAATGTTAAAACGGTATTTCATTGGTCGCATGTAAACATGCATGAAAGCCTAAGTGGCTGATCGCTGTACATAAAGTCGCCAGTTTTACATTTCACATCTCGCATTATCGGCATTATACGCATTTCGCATCTCGGCATTTCGCCATTTCGCATTTACGCAATGTAGGCCTTCTGGGTTTCGTAGCACGACAGACATATGCGTGTTCACCTCACCGCGCTCATCAGCTGCGTTGTTGGTAGCGGTCTGTATTTTTAGCAATTTATCGGCTAAATTATCACGCTGGCTCCTCGTACCTGTTAGCACATCTGTCGCTGACAGCGCCACGCCCTGACAGGGAAGGATTTCCACTTGCCTCCGAATTTGCCCTCCAAACTGCCGCCTAGATCCTATTACAGTCAACCCAACACCTGCACTGTTGGACAGGTACTTTGGGCTGCATTAGTTGATTTGTCTGACTTGCTAGTGTGTGTGTGCGTGCGTGCTGTCGCGTGCGCGCGCGTGTGTGTGTGTGCTGTGTGTGTGTGTGTGGTGTGTGTGTGTGTGTGTGTCGTGTTGTGTGTGTGTGTGTTGTGCGGCGTAGTGCTGCTGTGTGTGTGTGTATGGTGCGTGCATGGTGTGTGTCGTGTGCTGTGTGTTGGATGTGTGGCGTGCGTGCGTGCGTGCGTGCAGTGTGTGTGTTAAAAGGCTGTGCCTGCGTGATGTGGCGTGCGATGCTCAATGCCGGGGAATGAACGCGAGGAGGCAGATACGGATTATGTTACTAATCGTGAGTAAGCATAACAAGCCGTGTATTCTGAGTGCGCTTGTGCGTGGCATGTGTGTATGTGTTCGTCCTGCTGCGAATTGCGTGTGTGCGTGAATGGCGTGTGTGTGTACATGTGTGCGTGCTGCGTGTGTGTGTGTGTGTGTGTGCCTGTGTGTGCTAGTGCGTGTCGGTGTGCGCCCTGTGTGTGAATGTGTGTGATGTGTGTTGCTGTGTGTGTGTGGTGTGTGTGTGTGTGTGCGTCCCGCATGCTGCGCGGCATGTGCAGTCGTCCGCTGTGTATGCGTTGCGGTGCATGTCTTGCGTGTGCTTCGTACGTGTGCTGCCGATGCATTAGCGATGATTATCCTTACTGCTATCGTCATCATCATCGTCCTCGCCACCGCCCAGGTGGAGACGATAGGCGACGCGTACATGGTCGTCTCGGGTCTGCCGGTGAAGAACGGCATCACGCATGCGCGGGAGATCGCGCGCATGAGCCTGGCCCTGCTCAGCGCCATCCAGAAGTTCCGCATCCGGCATCGACCGGAAGACAGCCTCAAGCTCCGCATCGGAATACACTCCGGTAGGTGGCGTCGTCATCGTTGCCGTCCCTGTTCCGTCTCTCTCCTTTGTCCTTCCCGTTCCTATTTAATCCGTTGTTATTTAGGTCATAGAAAAGGGGGGTATAAAATGGCCGAGGCGCGCGCTTAGGAAAGTACATGATTAATGTAAACACGCGTGCGTTTTTAGTTTTTGCATTAACCAAATGACTACAATCATATTTGTAAATGTTTATGTAAACAGAAACTCACCTGTGAATTGAAGTACGATGTTAGTGAAGAGAAATAATTATAGATCATAAACCTAGACTAGAACTATCGTAACTATGTTATATATAGGCAACTTGTTACCCCTCTTATCTACCTCAATATGGCGGCGTGGACTTTCCGATATGAATTATTATGAGACTTTTCCTCGCGGCATACTGTCGACCGAGGGACATGCACGTGCCGTGAGTCGAGTCTCTGACTAGTGTAACGGTTGCGGATGAGTTAGCTAATGATGTTTATTTATCTTTCCTCTCGCTGGACGTGGTGTCAGACGAACCATCGTCTGGCAACAGCGAGCCGACCGAGTCTATGTGGAAGTAGGCGCCAACGATTTTTTGTCCAAAACAAAGTTCAACAACAACCTTTACAAAATCGCGACGATATACAATTTCGGTGATCGCCTCTTTCTCTCTTTCTCTCTCTCTCTCTCTCTCTCTCTCTCTCTCTCTCTCTCTCTCCCTGTCTTTCTCTCTCTCTCTTTCTCTTTCTCTCTTTCTCTCTTCCTGTCTCTCTATCTCTCTGTCTCTCTCTTCCTGTCTCTCTATCTCTTTTTCTCTGTCTCTCTCTCTCGCTCTCTCGCTCTCTTCCTGTCTCTCTCTCTCTCCCTTCCCGTCTCTCTATCTCTCTTTTTCTCTTTCTCTCTTCCTGTCTCTCTATCGGGCTATCTCTTTCGCACTCTCTCTCTTTCTCTCTCTCTCTTTCTCTCTCTCTCTCTCTCGCTCTCTCGCTCTCTTCCTGTCTCTCTCTCCCTCTCTCTTCCCGTCTCTCTATCTCTCTTTTTCTCTTTCTCTCTTTCTCTCTTCAAGTCTCTCTATCTCGCTTTCTCTTTCTCTCTCTCTCTCTCGCGCGCGCTCTCTCTCTCTCTCCATCCCTCCCTCGCTCTCTCTCTGTGTCTCTCTCGCTCTCTCTTTCTGTTCTCTTTCTCTCTCTCTCGTCTCTCTCTCTCTCTCTCGCTCTCTCGCTCGTCCTCTCTCTCTCTCTCTCTCTCTCTATCTCCATCTCTTCTCTCTCTCTCTCTCTCGATCTTTCTCTCTCTCTTTCTTCCTGTCTCTCTCTCTCTCTCTTCCTCTCTTTCTCTCGTCCTATCTCTCTCTCTCACTCTTCCTGTCTCTCTATCTCTCTCTTTCTCTTTCTCTCTCACGCTCTTTCTTTCACCGATATTATTCTATCTTTCTCTTTCTTCTCGTTTCCTCTTCATTCTCACCGTTTTTAAAGTACCAGTTTGAAACGTGTAATTACTATCTCCGGCGATAATAGCAATCTAATGGCAGAAAACGCGCGACATAATTAATACGTTAGTTTATTAATTGGTTTCCAGAGCAAGGCGTCGTCGTGTGGACGTCGTTTCGTCGTGCGCGTGGGGGGCGGGGGGTATAAAGGAATACATGCACCGTCTATCCGTACAGGTCCGTCCGTTGCCGGGGTTGTAGGATTGAAGATGCCTCGATATTGCCTCTTCGGAGATACAGTAAACACAGCTTCACGCATGGAGTCAAACGGATCGTGAGTAACTCACTAGCGAAATGGTAGGTTCGCTTGCATGCCAGAAGTTTCCCACAGAGTGGCATAGGAAATCTACTCTGGGCATTGCTTTGGATTCTATACTTTTTGTCTATAGTCTATATGCATTTAATTGTTAGGGGTACCTCAGAACAGATTTTGTAAATAAATTGTTATCAGTGATCCTGTGTTTATAATAAGGAGAGCGCCATATAGCCTGCTGGGTGCAAAACTCATACCTCACTCCCTTCCTTCCCTCCCCTCGCCTCCATTGTTCCTCGCTCAGCCTCCCTCTCCTTCTACTGCTCTCAACAATCTTTCCTGCGTCATGTCATTGGTCTGCCACCCCTCCCTCTCCCAGCAAGCTATATTATGCAGTTTTTTCAGTCCGGACTGCACCCATGAAACGATGCTCGCGCATGCGCGATATCTCCCGAGAAGAATGATATTTTGCGAAAAATATGCTTTCAAAATGGAGAGAAGACATCCTAGCATAGATTTATATGATAACATTCCATCTGTAGACCTCTCTTAATAAATGGGATGAAGTCCCTGCATGTAATTCTAAGGTGCCGGCTGTATATACCAGTCAGTACACAATCTGGCCACGTCTGCATGTTAGCGCATGCGCAATATCTCACCAGGAGAGTTATATTTTGTTATCAATACGCATTTAATATGGTTATATATATAGGGGGAATCTCAGCACAGATTTTTGTAATAAATTGTTATCCTGTGGTAGTGAATCTTATCAGTGATCCTGTGTTTATGATTAGGAGAGCGCCCTAGCCTGTTGGGTGCAAAACTCATACTTGACTCCTCCCTTCCCTCCCCTCGCCTCCCTTGTTCTTCGCTCAGCCTCTCTCTTCTTCTACCGCCCTCCACTATCTTTCCTGCCGCATTTCGTCGGCCTCCCACCCCTCCCTATCCCAGCAATCTATGTTATTTAGTTTTCTTCAGTCCACACTGCACCACTGAAACGGTGCTTGCGTATGCGCGATATCTCCATAGAAGAAGAATATGTTGCAAAAAATAAGCATTTAAAATAGAGAGGAGGTACTTTAGCATAGATTTACATGATAATATTCTATCTGCAGACCTCTCTTAAGAAAAGGGAAGAAGTCATTGCATGTAAGGTGCTGGCTGCACATACCAGTCAGTACACAATCTGGCTACGTTAGTGTATTAGCACATGGCCAATATCTCACCAGAGGAGTTGTATTTTGTAATCAATATGCATTTAATATAGTTATGGGGTATCTCAGCACAAATTTTTGTAATAAATTGTTATCAGTAAACCTATCTTCATAATTACGAGAGCACCCTAGCCTGTTGGGTGCAAAACTCCTTTTCTTTGCCTCCCTTGTTACTCGCTCGATTACAGTTCTTTAGTCCTACGGATCGTTGGTCCTACGGGTCGCTGGTCCTACGGGTCGTTGGTCCTACGGTGCACGCAGGCACACGTATTTTTTGTTAATTGTTTGTTAATTTTTAAATTTTAATTTACGAACCCTGTCCGAAGGATGTGCGTTGTGCCTTTTGAAGCAGGAACTGTCCAATTCATTTTTTTTTTTAATTTTTAAATTTTAATTTTAATACAAACATTAATTTCATGACAATCGAGTAAAAAGTGCAGAAGTTACAGGTTCTAGAATATTTCGACAAAAAATGTTGTTACCATGGCAACGATG
>NW_014577417.1:56845-58440 GCF_000485595.1 Priapulus caudatus
GGATGTGTATTCTTAGTAGTTATTCACGCTGACTTTGCTTCAGCTCTATCTTCCACATGTAAAAGATAAAACTCTTTGCAATCCTGCTTTTTATCGCTATAATAATGCGCGCGGGTGATAGCTGTGTGATATAAACAAATAAAATATAAAAATCTCTAAACAACAGATACGTGTGATATGAATCGTATTCTACGAATAACAATACCGACGATGTACAACACGAACCAAAACATCTTTAGTGGTGTTACATGTTGATAATTATCCAGCAGCAGCAACAACAACAACAACAACAACAACCACAACAAGAATAATCATAATATTAATAATAAATTACAAAAATAAAATAAAAATAATAATAATGATACATTAGTGAAATACCGAACACCTTTAATGCTAAGTCTCCTACTACGTGTGTACCTAAGAACGACAGAGTCGTTGTAAACTAAACAACATAAGTGGTCATGGCTTCAATCATAAGTCTAAAATGTCATGAAGGTTATGAAATTTCAGACCATTATGATGTCTCTCTCAGCGGGTTCGTGCCAAATTTCTCACGGGGCATTACACTAGAGGCTGCACTCTTGCATAAACGAATGCGTCTAATATATATATTCACACGTACACGCGTGAATGATCCACCGACCACAGGGTCAAGTCCACGCGCTGTCGCTACATCTACTCATAAAAAATGTTTCTCTACAGACGTAGTGTGAGCGGGCAATTCTTCCTGCAGCCAGTCTTACGTAACGATTAAGCACATCAGTGTTGCTTATCTCTGTGAATTAATCGACGCTATATATATATATATATATGCGTGCGTGCGTGTGCGTGTGTGCGTATGCGTGCGTGTGTGCGTGTGCGGGTGCGTGTGCGTGTGTGTGTGTACTCGCGTGTGCGGGTGCGTGTGCGGGTGCGTGTGCGTGTGCGTGTGTACGCGCGTGTGCGTGTATGTGTGTGTGCGTGCGTGTGCGTGTGAGTGTAATAATTTCGTCGAGGTTAGTTTATGATATAAACACGCGCGTAAATACAGATTCTATGACTCGTGTGTAAATATAGCTAGGTCTGTTTGCTCAGCGTGCCACATCGCATTATGTTTCACGGCACGCCAGCATGTTGCCTTTGCTAATTGCGACGCGTTGGTTTTTACGGCCAAAAAGCAAATAATAATGCACATATGAAAAACTCGCACGGGCTTAAATAATTCATTAAATAAATCGATCGTGGCGCCGCCCATCAGCGTGACTACGCGACAGACGACCGAGCGACAAACGACTCCACACGCAGCCCTACAATACGTTACGTCAACACACCTAGCAACGATGCGTAACTACGAGGCAGGTAAGCATAGGTACTGCGCGCCGCTGGTCGTGAAACCAGTGTCGACTACGCACCCGTGTCTATATATATGTTCCCATGCAGGGTCGATAGACCGAGCGCGCACCCACTCGTGCGGTACACGAAGCCTCGCAGCCTGGAATACACACACACTCGCGCGGGCGTACTAGCGCACGCACGCACGCGCGCACACACACACGCACACACACACGCGCGGGCGTACTAGCGCACGCACGCACGCGCGCACACACACACGCACA
>NW_014577417.1:58450-64380 GCF_000485595.1 Priapulus caudatus
AACAATAATAATAATAATATTAATAATAAATTACAAAAAATAATTACAAAAATAATAATGATACAGTAGTGAAATACCGAACACGTTTAATGCCAAATATCCTACTCCTTGTACCTAAGAACGCCAGAGTCGTTGTAAACAAAACATCATAAGTGGTCATGACTTCAATCATAAGTCTAAAATGTCATTAAGGTTATGAAATTTTACACCATTATGATGTCTCTCTCAGCGGGTTCGTGCCAAATTTCTCACGGGGCATTACACTAGAAGTTGCACTCTTGTATAAACGAATGCGTCTAATATATATATTCACACGTACACGCGTGAATGATATCCACCGACCACAGGGTCAAGTCCACGCGCTTTCTCTACATCTACTCATAAAAAAATGTTTCTATACAGACGTAGTGTGAGCGGGCAATTTCTTCCTGCAGCAAGTGGTACGTAACGATTAAGCACATCAGTGTTGCGTATATCTCTGTGAATTAATCGAAGCTATATATTATATATATATGCGTGCGTGCGTGTGCGTGTGTGCGTATGCGTACGTGTGTGTGTGTGCGGGTGCGTATGCGTGTTTGTGTGTACGCGCGTGCGCGTGTATGTGTGCGGGTGCGTGTGCGCGCGTGTGTGTACGCGCGTGTGCGTGTATGTGTGCGTGCGTGCGTGTGCGTATGCGTGTAATAATTTCGTCGAGGTTAGTTTATGATATAAACACGCGCGTAAATACAGATTCTAAGAATCGTGTGTAAATATAGCTAGGTCTGTTTGCTCAGCTCTGTATGCTACATCGGATTATGTTTCACGGCACGCCAGCATGTTGCCTTTGCTAAGTGCGACGCGTTGGTTTTTACGGTCACGAAGCAAATGATAATGCACATATGAAAAACTCGCACGGCCTTAAATAATATAGTAAATTAATCGATCGTGGCGCCGCCCATCAGCGTGACTACGCGACAGACGACCGAGCGACAAACGACTCCACACACAGCCCTACAATACGTTACGTCAACACACCTAGCAACGATGCGTAACTACGAGGCAGGTAAGCATAGATACTGCACGCCGCTGGCCGTAAAACCAGTGGTCGACCACGCAGCCGTGTCTATAGATATGTTCCCATACCAGGGTCGATGAGCGCGCACCCGCGCTCGTGCGGTACACGGAGCCCCGCAGCCTGGAATACACACACACACGCGCGCGCGGGCGTACTAGCGCACGCACGCACGCACATACGTAAGCGCGCGCACGCACGCGCACACACACACACACACACACACACACACACACACACACACACACACACACACACACGCACACACACACCGACTGATGGTCTAGTATCTGAACCCACCGACGACGTCGCAATCGCCTTCAAGCCCAGCGACGACATTCTCTGAGCAAACACAGGATGTCCGCCTCGCGCAAGACGTCGACGCGTAACGTCGCCCGACGCACGTCGGCAGCTACCGGAGCACGAGACACTCCGTCGGCAAATGTCGGCAAAGGTTCGGCGACAGGTTCGCGGACGTCTGCGCGACCGACTGCGCAAGCGACGTCGTCAAACGACGCTCCGAGGTCAGCAAAAAAATCGGAAAACCTCCGCGGGACAGGAAATAGATCCGGAAATGTTCCAACGTCGACGAAAATGTCAGCCGACGCGCCAAAGTCGACGAAAACGGTGGCGGATATGCTAGAAACGAGGGAAAAGTCGGGAGACGCTCCAGCGGGTAAGGTGGTGGATACATCGCTTTCGGCGAAAGGCGAGAAGGAGAGCGATTCCTCTGGTGAGTTTCGTGAGGCGTGGCTTCAGATGTGCTACCAGGAGTCGCAGCGCAGCAGTCGATGGGTCAGGGTGAGTATAAATACTGTCTCATTCTCCGTGCAGCCTGAAATATTTAATAACTACACAAAGCTAGTCCAGCTCCACCCGTGTAGACACATTCTCCTATAGCAGGAGCACATTAAGGAGGCTACATGGACGGGTAGGGCTAGTCCGGGTCAGGCCTGGTTCAGACGCAAAAGCTTGATACTACTCCACGCTAGCACTACTAGTCAAGCTCTACCCGTGTAGCCCTTTTGCTCCCGATACAGGTAGCGTCAGCGAAGGGAATATAAACATCATTTATAAACTACACACTATACAAAGACTCGAACTAGCTTGGTGTAGCATAAAAATTCTCAAGCTAGTCCGTGTCAGACCTGGGTCAGGCAATTGCTAGGCTAGGGTGTATAGCCGTAGAAATACTCAATCGGGCCCGACCCAGGCTAATTTACGTTGAGCGTTCTCAGACTCTCATCGTGTTATAGACAGCATGAGTAACTAACGGGGGTATGTCATAGAGTCGGGTCGAATCAAGAGGACGTTAACGTTGTTGCGTATAAAGATATCACTCGTTAACGCTTAGTGAGTTAACGCGGAAATTATCTCTGTCGAATAAATTCTTACTACAAGGATGAGTGAGGTTGGAATACGTTAGGGCTGATATAGATTAGGACAGCGCTGTAAAGCTAGAGCTCAACGAATTGAGCGGGAAGTTCTTATTAGAAAATCTCTGCTAGGAGCTGTGACACGTAATTTTGATGCTGACTGTAACGTAAATATAGACTACTGAAATGATATGTAACTACTGAATCTTCGCTTGTATGTGCGTAGAGTAATTTTATTATGGAGGTTATTATTACCGCCCCCCCCCCCTATTAAGAATCCGGTGCATAAACACTGTTACCCAGATGTGATGTCGGCGTGTGTTGCACCGGTGTTCGTAGATTCGGCAGCGACTTGCGCGCCACGCTACGGTTCAATACAGGAGAGAGCTGGCCTGTGACGCCGCGATGCGGGGATGTCTGCACGAGACGCTGATCTGGCGTTGCCTAGACGACCACTTCCCCGGACACTTCGACGAAGTAAGTGCACGTGACAAGTGTCTTTCGAGTAGTACAAAGGTCAATAGAAGTACAGAGGTAAATGGAAGTGGTAAAGGTAGAGAGATGCTGTTCTGTTGTGTATAATATCTTGATGCTGTATAGATGCAGTGACGGTGGCCCGGTGTATGTGTAAAAATGTCTACTCATCTATTCACCATTATCTTTCTTCTTTCCCCCTCACTATCATTCTATCCATCTCTCCTCATTCTCTTTCTGTTTATGCCCCTTCTCGCTATCTCTCGCTATCTCTCTCTCTCTCTCTCTCTCTCTCTCTCTCTCTCTCTCTCTCTCTCTCTCCCCTTCCCCTCTCGCTTCCTCGCTGTCACACTCTCTCTATCTAATATTCTCTTCGACATTCGTTTTAATATATTTCTCACAGTCACCACGAAAGCTGACGACGTCACAGAAACGCCAGATGGCGCTCGACGCTGCGGCGTGGCTGTCGGACGAGGTGTGTGCGGGCGTCAGCACATACGCGGCCGATAGCGACGCCGCCAGCTCGACAGAGGGCGACACGATCGCCTTCCTCGAGTGTGCGTTTGCGACGGTGAGCCCGAGTTTGGAGAAGCGGCTGTTCGATCTAGAGAAACAGCTGAAACAGGTAAGAGAAGTGAAGCCATCACAGAGCTAACAACAACAGCAGCAGCAGCAGCAACAACAACAACAACAACAGCATCAGCAACAACAACAACAACAACAACAGTAGCATCAGCAACAGCAACAACAACAACAACAACAACAACAAATAATAATAAATTAACAATATAACAATATAACAAGATATACTAGTAACCAGATATAACGTGAAATAATCAGATATGTATACGCAGGACTGGTGTGATACGATAACTAACGCGTATCGGACACATAGACGTAGAGCGTGGTACTATACTCAATGCATGTGCGCCTTGAGTTTGTCTTCACCAGCACACAGGTCTATATGGCAGGATAAGATCGTCAGTGTGCCGATGCAGCGCCTATATATACCGACCTAAGTACCTATATGTGGCCTGTTTATCTCACCAGTGTATGCACACGTTATGTGCAGACCGGTATACGAACTTTACCCTGCGTTCGCGACCATCTACCGATGCTCTCTACCTGCTGCCCTAGCCAAACTAATCTAAACATTGCCTCGGCACTGACAGGACAAGTCCGCCAAACGAGTTCTACCTAGCGGACCGCACAGTGACGTCATCGCAGCCGCGCTGATGGACATCGTTCGCTACTCGCCGACTAAATCGGATGCCCTGCTCAAGCGGTTAGACGGGCGCCCTCTACCGGCCATGCTCAGGAAGCATCTGTGGGAGAGCGAGCTGCGGAAGATGATCGCGTGAGTCGTGAGATGCAGACCGCTGGCAATTAACGAATGACAATTAATTAATTAATTGATTTCTACTTTGAGCTAGGATAAGGGTATATAGTGATAATTAAGGTTACTGTTAGGATTATCTGATGGAATTTCGCTGGCGCTGGGACGAAATACGGTATACTGTACGGTTTGCCTAAACTTTAAAACTTAATGTTAAATCGAATACTATTATCAAGAAGCAGTAATGATTATGTATACGCAACGTGTCTGTTATAGCTAAAAGAAAATTCCACAATGCACCGCAATGTTCGAAACACGAAATAGGCGTGTTCGTGATTGATTGATCGAGCCCGGAACGCTGCTACTTAATAACGGAAACAGCTATTAAGGCTAACCCCTGTTGTCATGACGCTATCGTATTGATTACACGCCATCTGCATAGTCAGGCAATCAAGCAATCGTCAGCACGCGACTAGAGGCATGCAATATGAATGTGATTAAGTAGCAGAAGGCGAGCAAATTCCATATGTTCGCGTATAAATATTGCGGTCACCTATGGTGCTAGTATATGCCGCGACAGTATTAAGATTTCGTTTAAATTATAAAATATTAAAACGTCCCACCTATAGATTTAGATTTTTTTTTTTAGATTTTGAAATTTATTTGCGCTTTTAAGTATATTACATTGTTACATATATCACAACAAGTTTTTTTAAATAAATACAGCGTGGGAGGGCGAATTGACTATACAGTTCAATTTAAGTCAGCCACTCCGCTCTATATGGTACAGTACGGATGAAATAGGGTTTATATTGGGACTAATTGCGCACCCTAATTATTGAAATGATGTTGTATGTGGCTGGAACTACAGTAAAAACCCGCGTATAAGAACCTAGTGATTAAGAACCTGTTAGGCTAAGATTTTCTATTTAGACCCCCTTGACATAAGAACCGGTTGTAGCCTAAAATTTGAAACAGGTTCTTATTTGATAAAATTCAGTTAACACTTTAAAATTCATAAATCAACTAAAACAAGTTCTTGGTGGTCTATATACCTCTATTACTATTAGGTATAAAGGGCATAAAAAGACATAAGAACAAAGAATAGGGTTTGTATTTGTCTAGATTGCAGTCATTTAGACATAATTATATGAATATTTTGTATAAACAATAGACCGCACCAATATTCTACCAGCCACAAGCAACTTTTTATCTTAAGAAAATAAGAACCTATTTAAGAACCTAAATAGCCTAATTTCCCAGTACACACCAATTATATAAGAACCTTTTTAGGCTAACCTGGAAAAATACAGGTTCTTATACGCGGGTTTTTACTGTACTCAAAACATGCTTCATCATCGCGCGTCAGTGAATTTCTTTCTCTTTCTCTTTCCTGTTTCTTCATTTTATTGTTTCTTTGCGATGATCACTTGATGTTAACCATGCGAGCGTGGATGCTTGCTTGCTGCCTGCAGATGCGCGGAAGCTGAGGATGAGGATGCTAGGCGCTCGATCGTCACCATGAGAGCTCCCGCTACGACTGCCGCCTCATCATCTACAATACAAAGTCTCGTTGCTAAGGTGTGCGTTGCTAAGGTGTGCGTGCAGCAGACGCGTTATATTATATTATATTATATTATATTATATTATATTATATTATATTATATTATATTATATTATATTATATTAT
>NW_014577417.1:64868-67244 GCF_000485595.1 Priapulus caudatus
CGTGTAAACTAACAGCTTTGCCTTGTTGAATATCACTTAACAAGGAAAATCAGATGAAACATGTAAAATATAATGTTACGTGCAAATTACAACACATGGGTAACATAATATGTCGTATTAAAAGTACGACAGCATAAATGACATACCAAAGAGAATGACAACAATGCACGCAGAACATGATATTATAATCCTTCATCCAGAGGATAGTGGTAATAGTAGGATTGCGCACTCTAGCACCGGTTTCAGTTACCAACCCAATCTGGATACCAAGTTAAGTAACCACAATATCATCGTCGAGTGGTTATATTTTACTAATGCCCCCACTTTCCATGTGCGTGCGTATTCACTATATTATCGTTTTTGCTTGGGCGAGATCATGTAGGCCTACTCGTACCTATCTTGTGCGGGTTCTGCTTGTATGGCACTATATTAACAACAAGAGCAATCGGAGATAGCAAACCTCCGCCACAGCGTAACAGCCCCCCCCCATCTTGCTGGTACACCCAATATAGAGTTTGATTGAATTTTCAAATAATTGAAAAAAAAGATCCAGGATTTTTTTTGATGAATTTTGAATGCGTCCGAAGTCTTCCCCACAAATTTTTATTTTTTTAAATAAAAAAAAATCCTGGATCCATAACTGAATCCGGATCACCACCAAAATCTATTCGATTGCTTGTTCGCCCAACACCAACCTGTCCAAAAAATTTCATCAAAATCCGTAACTTTTTGAGATATCCTGTTTACAGACAAACCAACAAACCAGCAAACGCACAAACTAACAGGGGCGAAAGCATAACCTCCTTAGATGAAGTAACTACCGACACCAACCCTCCATGATGCTTGATACAAAAGCACAATAATAGGATGACGGTGTTGTTACATAGTGTCTTCCATTCTGCTCACGGCAGCTGAACAGTTTAGACGTGGACGAGAGTTTGAAGGAAGCTATCCGGCGTCAGGGAGTGAACGTAGCGGCGCTCTTCGAAGCGCTACAGTTAGAGGTCAACGAGGATCACATGTGTCTACTCGCACCGCTGGTCGATGGACTCAACCTACGCGAATCCAACGGTAAAAACCACGTTCACAGAGAGAGAGCGACGTGGCCACAGGCACTTGGAGCGTTTCAATAAAATAGAATGCTAAATAAATACGAAATCTATTTACTACCAAAGTCTTAATGTTTCGATACTCTCTTTCACCTATTATTGCCGACAATTTCCTGTAAATGCCGTCCAAATGCTCACCTACAACAAACACTGGCTGCCGCCAAGCGCCATTGCTGCCGCTGCACACTCACACTTAAATATATATTTGGACGGCATTTACAGGAAATTGTCGGCAATAATAGGTGAAAGAGAGTATAGAAACATTAAGACTTTGGTAGTAAATAGATTTCGTATTTATTTAGCATTATATTTTATTGAAACGCTCCAAGTGCCTGTGGACGTGGTGTTAGTTTACTGCATTCCCCCCCCCCTCCGCCTGCCACCCCCGAGCACATGTGCTTATAGCGAAGAGATGACGCTGTTCATTCTATACTAATGGTTGTCGTGTAGATTGAACGTGCACCCGCTCGATTTAACAACGGTCCGCTACGTATCGCTTACGTCCATTGACGTCACGTAAGCCTGACTTGCGTAAGCTGTAGCTGACGCACAGAGCTATCATCGACATTACGAGATCGTACGTGTAGGTATCTTTGTGTTATTTCAGCGACAAAATTCGGTTTTCGCATACGTATTAAAAGATTTCATGCTTCTAAGTTTTTTTCAATTTTTTCGCATTCCCGCCACATTCCAAATCACCCCTCCCACTACCACCAACCACGCGTCAAAAAGAACTAAATCTTTAACAGGAATTCTTTTCACACCCGAAATTCCTAAAGGACATAAACATAAACGTCTCAAAAACGACCTCTTTTGCTGCGAGGAAAGCGATGTTTCCCTATATTTTGTCATCCCAGTAGACGACGCTTCTCGTCACCAACGTAACATCCGCGCACTGTGCGTGATTGCAGATTCCACCGCACAGCAGCAGCAGCAGATAGCGGCTCAGCTGTACGTGATCGCTCGCAAGACTCTGGGGGAGGGCGTGGCAAAGGGCGTGGCAAGGGGCGTGGCTAGGGGCGTGGCCGAGGCGGTCGTCGAGGAGGTGTCGCTGAAAGACATGGAGCTGTTCTCAGCCGTGAGCCGACACGCGCCGACCGACGGCAGCGCCGACTACCGGCAGCTCATCGAAGGCTGGATACGGCAGGTGATGCTCGACTTGAGAGAGGGAGAGAGAGGCAGCGAGAAAGAGAGAGAGAGAGAGAGAGAGAGAGAGAGAGAGAGAGAGCGCGCGAGAGCGAGAGAGAGCGCGCGAGAGCGAGAGAGA
>NW_014577417.1:67269-71228 GCF_000485595.1 Priapulus caudatus
CAAACCCACACACTCACATCTCTACATTGCTACGCTCGTGGATATTCCGTGGTCACATTCATGCGCTCGTGCTATCACTTTATTTTTGATAGCCATGCACCAGCGGGTATCAACGGCTCATGATTATTTTTCTGCACGAGATGCTGGCACGAACGTTCGTCTGTAACTTCTTCGCTTGTTAATCTCCGTTATATGGCTTTTCTTACGCTCGCGCGCACGTCTCATCGCTTTACATTAACGACCTCGTTATTTTGCTCGCTCCATGTAATCTGTGGGTGATTATCGGTCGGTAAAATTTGCGTCTTGCTCGAGTGTCGATGTGCGTTCTTCCGAATACAAAGAAGCTTGCTATCTGTTTTCCTTGTTAGTTCTTAACCACTGTTTTCCTTAAGTTTTGAACCCTTCTAAATATGTTGACGAGTAACATTTTGACGTGCTAACCTGGTTATTTGAAACGAAAGCAACGCACTGACTCTATTTGTTCCACGTGTAGACAGAAAGGCAATCAACCTAATCTTTCTAATATGTCCGTCGACTCCGGCAGGTACTCATGAGCGATGCTGGCGCCCTCTATGTGTCGGATCTGCACCTCGCGTGCACGCAGGTGAACTCGGGAGGAGAGCTGCAGCAGATACATGTGCAGCTGACTGCAGCAGACGACATGTGAGTCCGCGTGCCCTCGCGTGCCCCACCCCTCGTTAAAGCTTCTACTAGATCTATATGAGATACTTCTATACTTCTATATTAGATCTATACTATATACTATATTCTATATACTAGATCTTAGCTGACTAGATAGTCAGACTGAACTGTCACTCATTGATACTGAATTCTTACTGTTATTTATAATCGCCGATACAAAATTTAATATGTATTAACGATAGTGATAGCATAGTTGGAGTAAATCTGAACCAAGTATTTTTAGGAAGGAACATTCACCGAGGGCGGTGGGTGAATTTGATTGATTGGTGCTAATCGACTTAGAAATCGATATTGATGTTAATGGATGTGTACCGAATCGTGAATGTGCAATGTTGGACTGTGATGACTCGCGATTGAAACTATAATCAGAATATTATTACTTACTTGGAAATATAATCAAAATTTTGTGCGGTAACGTACGCATGCACACAAAGCGACGCTGACGATACTTCTACAGATGGTTCGACGACACATCGTCTGCTTCCGGATTCGCCGACGGCGACGACGCCGACGATGATGACATCGACGCCGTTCTGGCCACCGTCGGCGACGCGCTGCCGTTGCCGCCGCACGAGGGCGCTGCACCCAAGCTGGGCAAGTTGTGGGAGAAACAGAGGCCAGCCATGTTGAAGAATCTGCCCGAGGCGACGTCTAGTGGCGACGCGTTCGACCTCTACGTTGATCAGATACGATTTCTGCCCGACAACGCGTCGATAACGAAGGTCAGTGGCGCCACCTGTGGGTCGAACGCCAACAGAGAAATGATTACCTAATTAAGTTTGTAATTATTCATCGTATTCTACCTGATTTAACTTTAAATTTAATTATAAGCGCTACGACTGGGCGTGCGTTGTGACTCTGATGTGGATATATAAGGTCATGTCCGTGCAGGTTGCATGCGTATTGCATGAGTCTCTTGAATGTTTGATCATCGTGGGTTGCACCCGTGTTCTATAATATTTCACGTAAACAGCATCTAGTATGGGCACGCATACTCGTGCTCCCGCACACATGCACGCACGCACACACTCACGCTCACACCCATGTACGTACGGGCGGACGCACGCATGCAAGCACACACATGGACATAGAGAGAGCGCCGCCGCGATGAGACGAGCAGAGGAAAACCGAGGGGAGGAGCAGGGGAGAGAGAGAATACGAAATAGAGAGAGAGAGAGAGAAGAGAGACAGCGACAAAGCGAGAGAGAGATAGAGAGAGAGAGGCGAGAGAGAAAAGGAGAGAGAAGAGAGAGAAGGAGAGAGAGCAGAGAGCAGAGAGAGAGAGAGAAGAAGCTGCGGGAACGCCGGTCTGAATTAAACGCCTGTCACCAAATGTCTACTGTGTCCGTTATGAATGGCGTTTTCATCCCTAGGTGGTCGGTAAAGTGTTAAATGCAGGATCGAGGGAAACCTGCCAGGCATCATCGCATTTCCACCGGGTTTTAAGAGTGCAGCCAAAGTCACAACCGCTTTTGCCGAAGAAAATCATCGTCTCTACTCAATCTAAACGTCAATGCCCTCCGAGTGACAGGTATATCACGACAGTTGGACTAGTACGGCATGATTATGCCATGTGGTGTGTGGGTGTGGTGGTGGTGCGTGTGTGCCCGGCCAAATGTGTGTGTGTGTGTGTGGTTGTGTGTGCTGTGGTGTCGTGTGTGGTGTGTGTGTGTATGTGCGCTGTGTGTTGTGTGGTGCTGTGTGTGCTCCCTGCTGTGCTGTTAGTGGTGTGTGTGTGGGTGTGTGTGTGATGCTGTGAGAGTGAGTGCCTGTGTGTGTGTGTCGGTCAGTGCTGTGGTGTGTATGAGTGAGCAGTGTGTGTGTGTGTGTTGTGGTGTGTGCCTGTGCGGCGTGTGTGTGGTGTGTGTGGTGTGTGCGCGCGCGCCCTTGTGCCGTGCTATACGTGTGGTGTGCTTCGTAGGCGCGCGCGCTGTATACGGTGTGCGCGTGCGTGTATACGTGTGTGTGCGCGTGCGTGTATACGTGTGTGTGCGCGTGCGTGTATACGTGTGTGTGTGTGTGCGCGTGCGTGTATACGTGTGTGTGCGCGTGCGTGTATACGTGTGTGTGTGTGTATGTGCGCATGCGTGTATACGTGTGTGTGCGCGTGCGTGTATACGTGTGTGTGCGCGTGCGTGTATACGTGTGTGTGCGCGTGCGTGTATACGTGTGTGTGCGCGTGCGTGTATACGTGTGTGTGCGCGTGCGTGTATACGTGTGTGTGCGACATTACATTATACACCAAATCAGCCATTGATTGTTTATAACTGATGAGTGTACATGTCATCTGCTCTGTCACCACCGCAGTGTGAGAGGTGGAACGCCAGCGCTGTCGTGCTGCTGCGAGTCTACACCGTAGACGTTGACACGCGTAAACTGGCCATCATCGGATCATGTCTCCTCGGTCCCTTCATGGCAGATAAAGATGGTCAGGTAGCTATAGCATGGTGTTACATTACGGTAAACAAAGATCGCAACCTAAGTAAATATAGCACGATACTACAGCAGATATATATTTTTTTATTTTTTTATTTTTTTTTATTTGCCATATATTTTTTTTCTACCTCTGCTACCTAGCTAATCTACAGATATTCAAACAGAAATTTCAAATTAGTTTTATGTACGCCAATGCAAGAATATGGGGAAAAACGAGTAGATCGTTGAAATTGTTTATCGAGAGACTCGGTCCAAATTGAATCTGTCGTGGGTACCCAGGATGAAAATAACTAAAGAAAAACTAATTATATAAAAAATAATAGCGAATTAAATTTAAAATAAATTTTATGAGATGAAAAATTATTTAATTAATTTCTTGTTCTTATAACTAAGAACAAGCTGAGAGTCGGTGGGCACCAGCTGCAGTTAAGGCAGGGGTTGCCGAAGTCAGCAGGAGGTCTGGCGAACCTGCGTTCCACGGACATGGATAGCAACATAGTCGTGCCGGCTACTACTCTACTCGTGCGACTTCTACCGCACACCAGGGTCTGTACTCAACTATAGATAGATTCACTGCACTAGCTATGCCTGTCGGCCCTTGTAAAGAGATTAAGAAAGAGCGAGAGAGAGAGAGAGAGAGAGAGAGAGAGAGAAAGAGAGAGAGAAAGCGAACGCGAGAGTGAAAACACGAGAGAGGTGGGATGGAGAGAAAAAGTGATGGGGGCAGAGAGAGAGAGAAACCCGTTTTAAGCGAGTGTTAATTGTATGGTTTGGTCGCCACCGTGTGTGTGTGTGTGTGTGTGTGTGTGTGTGTGTGTGTG
>NW_014577417.1:72042-78773 GCF_000485595.1 Priapulus caudatus
TGAGTGAGTGAGTGAGTGAGTGAGTGAGTGAGTGAGTGAGTGAGTGAGTGAGTGAGTGAGTGAGTGAGTGAGTGAGTGAGTGAGTGATTGAGTGACTGAGTGAGTGAGTGAGTAAAGATCCTAGCTCTACGATAATCATTACCTCTATTGCAACACGTAGAAAAAGTTACGAGTAAAACTATAGTAATTACAGCTAAAATGTTTCTGACAACGGACCACCGTATTCCCCCAGGTCCCGCTGATGAGGCAAGACTCCGAGAAGGCTACAGGAAGAGACTGCAGACGAGCAGCGCCGTCAGCCGCCCCGGTCAGCTGACTTTACAACGCTGCGTCACCTACGACAAGCAGCAAGGCGTCTGCGTGCGCATAAAATCCGCGTCCGGACTTCCGCGTACGTGCTGCCATGAGCGGGCGATGATTTTGTTAGAAAAAGAAGCCATAGGCTTACGGCTTTACACACTCTGATATTGTAGTCGAACTCTGTTGGGGGAATCTCACTGCCTAGATTTACACATCTATTATTTAATCATATTGGTCCCGTGATGTCTCCGGCTCGCTAGAATGCGTTGAGGTGTATTTTTTACTCGGGATGGAAGGCGAATATTCGGACTATATTTATTTCATGATGAAGCCGTGTAGTAGATTGAAATGTATATTGGTGTCTATTCGCAACCTACTCGACAACCTGTCTATCGCTGTCTTTATCATGCTGGATAAAGTAACTTGGGCCTGTTTGTTATCACAAAACTTTCCAAGATTCTAAGATCGTCTGATTGTGTTTATTTTGCTTTTTAGTCTAGCAAAATGTCTTTTCTGTCTTTTTTGTCTAGCAAAATGTGAAGGAATGTACACGCTGGCGTTTGGCAGGATCATGCCGGGGTCGGAGGCGGCAAGAGCAGCAAAGGACATCAGTCTGAAGGAGGTTATCTACACCCAGCACGTGGACTACAGCAGCAGATGTCGGGGCCCCGTGTGGACCGGCACGCCCATGGTCTCGCAATGCTATATTTGCTTTCATTGATCATAGTATTATTTTATGGTATCTTGGTACTATGATGTTGAAATATCTCTCGTAACGAAACTATAAACAACTAATTAGGAAACCCATCTGTAATCACAACCGTTATCTATAATAATAATAATCGATCATTCCTTCCATCACATCCTTATACCGACTTTAACGTCATAACTTTTTTTTATACAAGTAACACACTGTAATTGCTAAGTCGCGCATAAATTGCAGGTTCTTCATCCGTTCAGAGATGGCCACACGTGTCTGCTCGTCTCTCTGTACGGACTGCAAGGAAAATTCACTCCGGCGAATAACGTCACCGGTCAGCGAGCGTCCATCGCGACCATAGATGGTCACGCGTTTACTACGGGTTGCGAGGTCTACCTGGGGTGGGCTGTAGTCCCGCTGTTCAGAGGGTAAGCATGTTCACTTGTCATGTCATCTAATGACGGGCAACAGACCACATCTACCAGAGGGCACAATATGATGGCGTATGTGATACTCATTCAATAAATTTCAGGATGAGTTCACCGGCTTTCATCATCATATTAGGCATGAATTTGCGTTATGATGAATCCTAGCAATTCACATATTAGCAGCAGTTTCGAAACGGTTGCTAACGGGTTAGTTACATGGATTCATCCTTAAATAAAAGAAGTGAGGTGTGAAATATTTATGTACTAAACGATGTTGTTACGTGATCATATTTGTTTATTCCTATTCATTTTTCGATTAATCATTTCAGAAAGTACGTTCTGTCTGGAAAACATCAGGTGCCTCTCTTCAAGTCCACGCCCAGCCCAGAGTTCCTGGATAAGTTAGCCATCAAGGAGGCGCCACATGCGCTGAAGGGTGCCATCCGGCCCCGTGGTGGCGACAAGCCGCTCATAAAGATGATGGTAACACGTCGCCATGGCAATAGAGGATGCGACACGTCCGTCACTCATCGGGCCACAATTATGTTAATAACACCCGCGGTTATAACTTAACTCGCGCGAACA
The DNA here is from genome assembly GCF_000485595.1 of Priapulus caudatus. NCBI lineage: Eukaryota > Metazoa > Priapulida > Priapulimorpha > Priapulimorphida > Priapulidae > Priapulus > Priapulus caudatus. The sequence continues at coordinate 74,056 of NW_014577417.1, forward strand.
TTCGCGAGTAAGGTACATTTTCATCGCGTGTAATTTTTAATTGTTTTCGTCGTGTCGTTGACTATAGGACCCTGACCATGAGAGTGCGATTACGTTTACTTACCCTGTTATTACGTTTTCATTACGTAGGAAGGCGCCAGCCTTACCGTTTGGATCTGCGACGGCCATTTTGAAATGGACGATGTGCCAAACATGCCAGTGCGTAAGATTAACTTGACTGACTTAGCTAAACTATCTTTGCAATTGAATGTGTTATATAACCGTTTGTTAAGAACCGTTCATGAAGCAAGTCAACTGACTTCATATATCAATTTAAGGCGGATACTGAAATTTTTGTGGTTCTTTAGATCAACTATCCAGGCTATATAACCGTACCACATTAACAGCGGAATAAGAATACTAGCTACTATGTATCATAGACAATTATGTAAGCTATGTGGCTCTGTCATTGAACTAAGGACTTCTTTGAACTGTTTAATCGTTAATTAAGTGACCTATACTCGACTGTCGCAAATCGCTGTGTCACATAGACGCGCCGAAGCCTGCTGCAAGCGACAGGCGCGGATGAGAAATACCTGGCTGCTGCTGCGGAGACCGGCTCTGGCGACAGTCTAACTCAGCACGTCGCGCGGGAGCTGCCCCGCACCATCCTCACACATGGTCCCGACAGCGCCGCCTACCGGCAATCCATGCAGGACCACGAGCAAGTGATGGCGACAACGCTGACGACATTAGTGGTGAGCGCCACCTATATAGCATGTTTCATGTCGTATTGCGAGCAACGCAAGCGACCTGGCGTTGCGAGTAAGTGTGAATTATGACAAATATTGGCGAGTCAACTTTACGTTCCGCTTTACAGCTGAAATTCGCTCCTAAACTCCTATGATGCGCACAACACATACAACAATATTTGTCATAAGAAAAATCTTTCTATGACAAATAGTGTCATAGGAGAGCGTATATGCTTATGTCGTATTTGTTATAGATGCTAGCAGAACAGGCTGGTATGTAAGCGTTCTGTGATATTGTATATGATTCTAGTTACGTTACGATTATTATAAACCTTTTATTTGATGATTCCAGACTTTACTATACCGCTAATGTTGTATTGTATCTGTCAAACGATTCCTGTTTTTCGCAGGCGAGTTTGAGTGTATTTTTCCCGACCATGTTCAAATGGATTCATTGTCATTTTCTGTCGCTAATCGTCTGTGATTGCAACACCAACTGCCGTATGAAACCATTAGACTATTGAAAGAGAAGGGCGGGTTAGACGGAGCAATATAGAGAAATGAAGGGCACGTTTCACGTCGTTGTACACCTATATACAGTATATGCATTACACAGTACATTTGTCAGTATTGTGACATGCCTTCTATCTTCGTTCTCTTTCAGTTCAAAAAGATGTTCTAATGGGTTTGGCTTTCTTCTCACGCACACATCTGTGGTCGTGGTCACAACATTGAGGACGAAGGTGCATGTTTGTTTGCGCTGAATGCACTGTCCAACCTTGTATATTGCGCCGTGACGTGTGCGTGATGCCCAGATGAATTGAACACGCAGGCTATTCTTACAAACGCGTTCCGATGTCACAATGCGGATATGCAGCAGCAGTACAGCGCTACATCGACTAATTGCATGCCCAGATAGTTTTTATTTGGTGAGCAAGATGCACGAGACGCCTGGAACGCGAAATGTGTACCGTATGAGGGCGCGCGGCATATAGCTTTCGCGTAGAACGTACATTCTATAGTGCGCATGAGATAGTGCCGTGCGGTTATTGCTGCCAATTTTCTTGTGTGTATTTCTTCGTCGAGGGGCAATATTTTACGGAGTCTAAATAAGGAACTAAAGGGGAGAATTCCTTTTATTAGTTTCGTGCGCGGGAATCTGCTACGATTCAGAACTGCGCTCGAGGCACTAGGACCGGGTTTTTTTCCGATTGTAATCATCGTGTTACTACGTGCGATCTTTCTCTCAGACGACACGTGTCATTCACATCCGGGCATTTTACGTTTAGGCGCAGAGAATGTGCAGTAGAAAGATATCGCTATTAAAGTGGTGAAATGTCACGTCACTTAGTTGGTTTGTGTTACACATGCATGCAGAGAGAGACGTACACACACACGCGCGCGCATACGCACGCAAATATACGCACACGCACACACACACACACACACGCACGCACGCACGCACGCACGCACGCACGCACGCACGCACGCACACACACACACACACACACGCACAGGCGATGAGACCTACAAGCGTGCGCACATTCTTTGCCTATGTATATATATGAATATATATGTATATTGTATAACAATTGTATGAACATCGTATAACAATATCCATAAAGAATGTAACTTTATGCGATATTATATATCTGTTTCGGTCTGTTCAACAAACATTGTTTTATCTATGCTATTATACAATAAGATCGAGTATAAACTTGCGTCCTGCATTATAATAAAGTGAATTAACTTCTGCACGCCATGCCCGCATGGGCGGTGTGACTGACGTCAATATAGGCCTACATCCCCTAATTCTAACCCTAGCAATACCGTTTCTTGGAGCATACTAGAGCCCTAGACTAGATGCACATACCTGTACTTCACATGTCTTCTACGTAGTTCCGCCATCTCTCGATACATACGTAAGTTAAAGAAGTAATTCGAATATGAAAGCACAATAACACGTTATAAAACACGGTATGTTATTCTCGCTGTTTCTTAATTGCCTCCAAATTTCAAAGTGCCTCCAAGCATGGAGGCACACGTGGAACGGTCGGGTGGCGCCACGCATGCGCGTGGCGATTGTCCCAAGAATGAAATCACATGAAACCATGCAGTGTTACCGGACGCACTGTACACATGTATGTCTGTTTATGTCTATGTTATTACCGCGAAGAACCTTCCCAATAAAACCAATGTCATTTACATCAATATAAATATAATATTATATCAATATAATAGGTTAGGGTTAGGGTTAGGGTTAGGGTTAGGATTAGGGTTAGGGTTAGGGTTAGAATTAGGGTTAGGGTTATGGTTAGGCACATTAGTTTTATTGGGACCCATGTTCTCTATCCTTGTCGGCTGCCGGGCATATAGCCACAGCGTTACGGAAAAATTGTAGAACATGTCATACGCATGTAAAATCTCTGGTAAAATTTCCGGGTAAAAAGATTAATCAAAAAGTGGAGAATTATGGACAGGGAAAATTAAACATCATGTACCAAACACTACCAATTATATTAACATACAGTATTTGTGTATTTACTGCTGCTAAATAAATTCATCTATCTATAAATTGCTCTATCTCCTCTAAGCAAATAGTATGGATATACTAACCTAATATAGTTCCTGGTCACACAAACATATACATACATGAATACTACGTGTACTCTGTTCAAGTAATATATATCGGCTTGATGTCACAATTGTTACCCCACCGATTCTCACAAGGCGCACCGACTCTATCTGACTATCACGCCGCTCACATGCTGCCAGTGCAAAAATTTCATGTTACAAAGAACACGTCGTGTACAATCATGTATAATATATTTAATGCTGTATTTACAAGCATACTAGAGCCCTAACCCGACCAGGCTGTGTGACTGGTTCAAGGATAGAGAACATGGATCAGCTATTTATGCCGGCTGCCGGGCATATAGCCACTCTGTTCCCGTAACGTATTTACTTTTAAAATTAAGTCCCATAATGGTGATGGACATTAATTGTTTTTCCTCCAGCTGCGATTGGACTATAAACATGCTCTCTCTCTCTCTCACTCTCTCTTCTCCCTCCTTTCTCTCCCTTCTGAATCTCCTCTCACTCTCTCTCCTCCTCTCACCCTCACTCATACCAAAGACTCATATCGGGTCATACCAAAGATTTGAAAAAATGGTACACACTGCTTCTCTGCTTAGTACTCAGCAAAAAGAGATAGAGTGTGGAAACGGTGCCAAGAAGAGAGCCTTGTATGCGGCGGCACCCGTCAGAGAATCACTATGAATCTCTTCACTAGCCCATTAGGCCAGTAGCCGAGTAGGGCACCCGAAAATTATTATTATTACCCTCACTCTCTCTCGCTCTTTTTCTCGCCCTTTCTCCTTATATGTCTGTCTCATTCTCTCACGCCGTCTCTCGCACGCACACATGCGCACCGTCTCCCCCTCTCTCTCTGTCCGTCTCTCTTGGCTGCACTCTCTCTTTCTCGCACTCCCTCTCCCTCACTCTCTCTTTCTCTCTATTTCTCGCACTCTATATCCCTCATCCCTCGAGCTCTCTTGCTATGTTTCCAGCTCTCTGTCTCGTACTTCGCTTTCCCGTTTCCACCTTTTTCTGTATCAGTCCATCTCCGCATGTGTGTCTTTCTCGCACGCACACGGACACACAAATACGTTCTTCAATCTTTCGTTCTCTTTTTCTCTATCTTTCTGTCTGTCACTCTCACTCTCTCTATCTTTCTGTCTGTCACTCTCACTCTCTCTATCTTTCTGTCTGTCACTCTCACTCTCTCTCTCTTTCGTCCTACAGAGAGTGAGAGAGTAAGGGAGAAAATGAGAGAAAGAGATCAAGAGAGACATAAAATTGAGATAGGAAGTCGATTCTCTCTTTCTCGCTCTCTGTCTCTCTCTCTCTCTCTCTCTCTCTCTCTCTCTCTCTCTCTCTCTCTCTCTCTCTCTCTCTCTCTCTCTCTCTCTCTCTCTCTCTCTCTCT
>NW_014577417.1:78783-80908 GCF_000485595.1 Priapulus caudatus
ACTCTGAGTAACAGCAAAAAGTGATGTCTTGTGTTTAATCTATCTACAATATATATGAATATATATGTATATTGTATAACAATTGTATAAACATTGTATAACAATATCCATAAAGAATGTAACTTTATGCGATATTATATATCTGTTTCGGTCTGTTCAACAAACATTGTTTTATCTATGCTATTATACAATAACATCGAGTATAAACTTGCGTCCTGCATTATAATAAAGTGAATTAACTTCTGCACGCCATGCCCGCACAGGTTCTTCGCGGTAATAACATAGACATAAACAGACATACATGTGTACAGTACAGTGCGTTCGGTAACACTGCATGGTTTCATGTGATTTCATTCTTGGGACAATCGCCACGCGCATGCGTGGCGCCACCCGACCGTTCCACGTGTACCTCCACGCTTGGAGGCACTTTGAAATTTGGAGGCAATTAAGAAACAGCGAGAATAATATACCGTGTTTTATAACGTGTTATTGTGCTTTCATATTCGAATTACATCTTTAAATTACGTATGTATCGAGAGATGGCGGAACTACGTAGAAGACATGTGAAGTACAGGTATGTGCATCTAGTCTAGGGCTCTAGTATGCTCCAAGAAACGGTATTGCTAGGGTTAGAATTAGGGGATGTAGGCCTATATTGACGTCAGTCACACCGCCCAAGGATAGAGAACATGGGTCCCAATAAAACTAATGTGCCTAACCCTAACCCTAATTCTAACCATAACCCTAACCCTAACCCTAATCCTAACCCTAACTCTAACCCTAACCCTAACCCTAGCCTATTATATTGATATAATATTATATTTATATTGATGTAAATGACATTGGTTTTATTGGGACCCATGTTCTCTATCCTTGAACCAGTCACACAGCCTGGTCGGGTTAGGGCTCTAGTATGCTTGTAAATACAGCATTAAATATATTATACATGTACACGGCGTGTTCTTTGTAACATGAAATTTTTGCACTGGCAGCATGTGAGCGCCGTGATAGTCAGATAGAGTCGGTGCGCCTTGTGAGAATCGGTGGGGTAACAATTGTGACATCAAGCCGATATATATTACTTGAACCGAGTACACGTAGTATTCATGTATGTATATGTTTGTGTGACCAGGAACTATATTAGGTTAGTATATCCCTACTATTTGCTTAGAGGAGATAGAGCAATTTATAGATAGATGAATTTATTTAGCAGCAGTAAATACACAAATACTGTATGTTAATATAATTGGTAGTGTTTGGTACATGATGTTTAATTTTCCCTGTCCATAATTCTCCATAATTTTACCAGAGATTTTACATGCGTATGACATGTTCTACAATTTTCCCGTAACGCTGTGGCTATATGCCCGGCAGCCGGGCACGGTCTTCGATTTCCTAAATGCCCGGCAGTTCCTAACCCTAAACCTAACCCTAACCCTAACCCTTGTTTACTTGAGATAACGCTGAAAATTAAAAACTGCCGGGCATTTAGGAAATCGAAGACCGTGCCTGGCAGCCGTCAGCTATTTATGCCGGCTGCCGGGCATATAGCCACTCTATTCCCGTAACGTATTTACTTTTAAAATTAAGTCCCATAATGGTGATGGGCATTAACTGTTTTTCCTCCAGCTGCGATTGGACTATAAACATGCTCTCTCTCTCTCACTCTCTCTTCTCCCTCCTCTCTCTCCCTTCTGAATCTCCTCTCACTCTCTCTCCTCCTCTCGCCCGTTCTCCTTATATGTCTGTCTCATTCTCTCACGCCGTCTCTCGCACGCACACATGCGCACCGTCTCCCCCTCTCTCTCTGTCCGTCTCTCTCGGCTGCACTCTCTCTTTCTCGCACTCCCTCTCCCTCACTCTCTCTTTCTCTCTATTTCTCGCACTCTATATCCCTCATCCCTCGAGCTCTCTTGCTATGTTTCCAGCTCTCTGTCTCGTACTTCGCTTTCCCGTTTCCACTTTTTTCTGTATCAGTCCATCTCCGCATGTGTGTCTTTCTCGCACGCACACGGACACACAAATACGTTCTTCAATCTTTCGTTCTTTTGCTCTCTATCTTTCTGTCTGTCTCTCTCACTCTCTCTCTCTCTCTCTCTCTCTCTCTCTCTCTCTCTCTCTCTCT
>NW_014577417.1:81416-83193 GCF_000485595.1 Priapulus caudatus
GGGAGGAGAGCGAGAGAGCGAGAGAGAGAGAAGAGAGAGAGAGAGAAAGAGAGAGAAGAAAGAGAGAGAGAGAGAGAGAACAAGAGCGGAAAAGAGAGAAACAGAGAGTTAGAGAGGTAGGAGAAATGAGAGAAAAGAGATCAAGAAGCATAAAATTGAGATAGGAAGTCGATGACGAGCAGACTTCTCTCTCTCTCTCTCTCTCTCTCTCTCTCTTTTTTCTCTCTCTCTCTCTCTCTCTCTCTTTCTCTTTTTTTCTCTCTCTCTCTCTTCCTTTCTTGCTACCTATCTATTTCTTTCTATCTCTTTTTTTACTCGCATCTTCTGCACAAACATGTTCCTTTCTCCGTTGCTCTATTTCGCTCACTCTCTCTCGATTTGCTCTCTATATCTCTCTCCCTCTCTCTCTATCTCTCTCTCTCACTCGCGCTCTCTCTCTCCCGCTCGTGTGTACCTCTCACCCTCCTACATCGCTCTCTCCCCCTCCCTACCACTGACGCTCTATCTTTTTTAATCGTCTTCTCTCTCTCTCTCTCTCTCTCTCTCTCTCTCTCTCTCTCTCTCTCTCTCTTTCTCTCTCTCTCTCTCTCCCTCTCTCTCTCTTTCTTTGGCGCTCACAACTTTCTCGCTCGCGCTCTCTCATCCTTCTTTCTTTGTCTCTGTTTCTCCCCCTTTACTTCGCTATTTAATATATAATGTATATAAAATATGTAGTAAATTTTTTTTTAAATATAATATTATAGTATATTTAATATATATTTTATATAATGCGATACGTGCCACTTGTTATAATACGGTCATTATTTAATCATGTGCGTATCCTCAAATATATCAACGATTTTACGGACCGCGTGGAGAGATGTACGCGCAGGCCTTGATGATCACTATACAAAACTAGACAGAGGGCACTCAAAGAGAGTGCATACCTCCGCGAGCGTACATGTGTATAACAGCTGGCTCGCTGCTGGCTGCTGCTGACTGGACTCCCTAAGGCGAGATGCTGCTGACTGGACGCCCTAAGGCGAGCTGGTGATGAATCGATCGCGCCAACGCTACACACACACACACGAATACACACACGAACACACACACGAACACACACACGAGAGCGATTACATTACCTCCCTGCAACTTCGTTGCGCGGAGGTAAATATAGGCAAATATACACATACACACACACGCCTGCACGTACTAATGCACGCACACTCCTGTACACCATGCCCGCATAGGTTATGCGCCGAAGCCATGCAGGCAGAGACACGTAGACATAGACATACAGGACAGACAGACAGTAGACGTACACGTGTACAGTGCGTCCGTTATAACACGGGTTTTATTCTTGGGGCAATCGCCACGTACACTTGCTCTACATATGTCTCCTAGGCCCTCCATGCTTGTTAAAAATTGAAGACACAGCGAGGATAATACGCCGTGTTTTATAACGTGTTAGTATGGGGGAATAATATATTGTGTGGGGCATATTGTATTATTGTGTATAATTGTGTGGGGTATTATAGTGTGGGACTTAATCTATGCATGTATGTCAATATAAACTTGCTTTCGCCTTTTGCATTCAGTTAAGGTCAAGACGAAACGCAGAGGTCATCCATGTACCGCTGATCGTCATCATCCCATCGCAGCGGCGGACCGCCAACCGCAAGATAAGTACAGTTATTACAGAATCGGATACTAACTAAACACACACACACACACACACACACACACACACACACACACACACACACACACACACACACACACACACACACACACACAC
>NW_014577417.1:83328-85237 GCF_000485595.1 Priapulus caudatus
GAGTAAAGAGTAAAGAGTAAAGAGTAAAGAGTAAAGAGTAAAGAGTAAATAGTAAAGAGTAAAGAGTAAAGAGTAAAGAGTAAAGAGTAAAGAGTAAAGAGTAAAGAGTAAAGAGTAAAGGAGTGAGTGTGAATGTGAATGTGAGTGAGTGTGAGTGTGAGTGTGAGTGTGAGTGTGAGTGTGAGTGTGAGTGTGAGTGCGAGTGTGCGAGTGTGCGTGTGTGCGTTTGTGCGTGTGTGCGCGTGTGCGCGTGCGCGCGTGCGTGGGTGCGTGCATGCGTGCGTGCGCGCCTGCGTGCGTGTGTGTGTGTGATCCGGGTTTGTGCCTGTCCGACCAACAACTAACCCTGCCTCGCAGTGTGCGTACGTGTGCGTCTTTTTGTATTTTTATGTTCGCGTGTTTCAGTCCCCGTCGTCCATCAACAACACCTGCGTAAGTTTCTGTGGGTACTGAACAATTTCAATCTGCTTTGTACAAATGACATTTGCTAGATATATCACTAATATTTCGGTCTCCGTGCTACGTTGTAAGTTATTTAAATAACCACCACCATGACCACCATGACCTTGTTGGCAAGAACAGCTGTTGCATACAGTCAATCAATTTCGACTATATTATTATTATTAGAACTAAACAGCTGACATTAGCTGTTAAGAATCACATTATTATTATTTATAAAATAAACAGATCGGATACATATCAGTATTTATAAATTAGGAAATAGTAGAAAATAATACAATAGTATACGAGAATGCATCACTACAAGTGGTGAATAATTCGTACTATTGTTATGCGATATTCGCATAGTGGTGCGTTCGGATGTTGAAGTGAGTTTCTATAAAAGATTTTATGTGAGTGCGTGAGTGCTTGTGTGCGTGTGTGTGCGGTCTTTTTTCATAATAGTTCTCATTCCTCGTCTCCGAACGGTTGTCCGATGCCCTCATGAATTGCCTGGAATTATATTGTGGATTATTGGGGAATATTGGGGATCATTGGGGATTATATTGTGGATTATTTGGGAATATTGTGGATTATATTGGAGAATATTGGTGATTATATTATGGACTATTGGGGAATATTGGATGATTATATTGGGGATTATTGGGGATTGTATTGTGGGTTATTGGGGTATATTGGGAATTATATTATGGCTTATTGGGGAATATTGCGGAATATTGAAAATTAGTGGGGAATATTGGGGATTATATATATTGTGGATTATTGGGGAATATTGGGGATTATATTGTGGATTATGGGGGATATTGTGGATTTATGGGGAATGTTGGGGATTATTGGGAATTATTGGGGAATATTGGGGATTAGGCCCTACTATGGAATATTGTGGATTATTTGAGAATATTGTGGATTATTTGGGAATATTGGGAAATATTGTGGAATATTGGGGAATATTGGGGACTATATTGCGCACTACTGCACAGGTCTGTTATCTATTTTTAGATATATATATAATGTCTGTCCTAAAATGGTAACGATAGCTATCAATATTTATCGGCCACGATTGCGTTTCTAGGAAAGTAGGCACTAAATGAATCATCAATGAACGTGTATAATTAGAATTGTCACTACACTACTCGCTAAGGAATATCGTGTATGTGTTTCTAAAACGGTCGAACATTGGGGGTCAATCATAGGATACGAATATTGAGAAGCATAGATTAACGAGAAAAATAATGATGAGAAAATATTTATCAAATTAAATATGGGCGTCTTTGTGTGATGCCCCTCACCCGTGTGCACTGATGGCACTTCGCAAATTGGCTCGGATCTCCGCAGCCAGTCTGCTTATGGGTGAGATGGCTTAGGCTACGCATGCAGTTATGTGTCATCGAGAGACAGAGAAATTTCGTATTTCTAGAGAAATCTAGTGACTCGATGAATATTACGTTTC
>NW_014577417.1:85247-101588 GCF_000485595.1 Priapulus caudatus
ACACATGCACACATCACACACACACATCACACACACACACACACACACACACACACACACACACACCGCGCACGCGCACGCGCACGCGCACGCGCACGCACACGCACACGCACACGCACACGCACACGTACACGCACACACACGCACGCACGCACACGCACGCACACACACACACACACACATACTCGCACACACACATACACACACGCACACGCACACGCACACGCACACATACACACACACACACACACACGTGTACACTTTCTAGTTACCACCACATGACGTGCACTCGCGCGTGGCCCTAATTTCAATCTATACTTATTCGGAAAGCAGACATTCGATGAAGGCAATTTAATTCGTACAGATTCGATATCAACCGAAAGATATGCGGAGATATGAGGGGTGAATGTCGGCATCACGATTACCGCAATCGTCACACGCGTATCATAATTATTGTAAGCGGGCAAATCCCACACTCCACGGAAAGCGATGGCGATGCGAGGAAACGCAATCTTGGCGCCGCAGTGTCGGAAGAGATGTCACAACAGGCTGTGCGATCTTTACTGGAAATATTATTTTGTTGTTCAGGCAAAATCTGATGGCTTGCGGACTAGGAAACGCCATCGCCAGTAGCGCACGTGCAAGAGCAAGAGAGACTGCGGGGAGACAATTAACGTATGTATTGATATTCGGAAATCTGCTAGCATGGTCTGTAAATTCGATTGCATGTTTTACAGGTATGAACACGTTAACCATATTGTGAATGTGTCGAGAAAGTATAGTAACGTATAAGTAAAGTAAAATGGATAAGTAATGTATCAACAAAGTATAGTCGAGCGTGATACATACGTCATACACACGCCCACGTATGCACCCACACACGCGCATACGCACACGCAGACGGACGAACTCACGCACGCCCATGCGCATGCACGCAGGTTAGCTCATGCATGTACTCACGTATGCATGCAGGTACACTCACGCAGTATCTGCCATTATTTAATAAGAAATTTAGCTAGACCCCCCCCCCCCAACACCCAATGTTTCTGTGAATCATGTCTCAGACACTATCTGTAACAATTGTGCTGAAATACATTGTCTTGAGGTAGGCTGTAATTTTTTTAGACTAAAGATAATTCAATCAACATATATATTGCTAACTATTTTTCATATTTCCAGCTAGCACCTCGCGATTACCGCAATTAATAACCGTGTTACCCTGGCAGAAAAACACCCATAACCATGAAGGGAAAACTACTGATGGAGTCGAAAGATGAGAAGCGATCAAGGTACCGTATGAGCTAGCATATGAGTAACAGATACACGCATGGAAATAATTAGCAAAACATGCGAATGCGAGTGGGCCAAACGTATGCCATTCATATTCTAGAAATAATTAGAAAATGAATACAGAGAGGTAGGGGTGTGCCTCCGGGACCTTGAAAACCCTGTCGCAAACCGCTTTGCACCATAAAATACACCCTGTCCCATTATACTGCACTAAAAAGTATACCCTGTTGCAATATTGGACATTTCGGTTATGTCCTGTCCTGTCAATACATAGGCAGATATTGGTCCAATATCGGCCTGGTGATATTGGCCCAATATTGTACTGCTAATATTGGGCCGATATTGCACCAATATCTGCCTATATTGGTGCAATATTGGCCTGGTGATATTGGCCCAATATTGTTTTGCCAATATTGGTCCAATATCAGCTTGATGGATGTGTATCTAGATAACCCTGTGCCAATAATGATGCTCGGAAAATATACCCTGTGCCAATAATGATGTTTGGACAATATACCCTGTCCAGTGGCACGTCCCCAGTACCTTTAACAATGGGAGTGCCCCCCCCCCAGGCGCTAATATTCTGATAAATACAGTATAACAGTTTGCTACAAACAGTATAAAATTTCGGGACTAATATTACAAAATGCTGGTACAAATTGAATTGTTTTCAGAAAGTTATTCACCGATTTCTGATCAGCTGTTTAAAGGTAAGTCACGACTCAATACGATTCACGTGGGAGTATTTTTCACGGACTGCATGGTTCTAACTAAGACCTGTTGCATAGAGGTCTTATGTGCATAGAGAGCTTTCATTGAGTAAATAGTTTCATGACAATATTAATAGTAATCCTAATTCGCTATCAAACAACGAAATTAACCTGTTAGCAACAGTTTCCACAACTGCTCAAACTGCCATTTACAATAAGAATGAATACTGCTTCGGCTTGTCACCAGGTGGCAGCAGGTGTCAACAGCAGGAATACTGTACACTCGGTATATTGTACACAGCGTAAACGTAAATCAAAAACGTCATCTTTACTCGAGATATCTTTATTGTTCAGGCAAAATATGACAGCCTACCAACTGGGAAATGCCATCGCCAGTAGTGGATGCACAAGAGAGAGCGAGAGAGAGAGAGAGAGAGACTGCGGGGAGACAACGTATGTATTGATATTAGGAAATCTTCTAGCATGGTCTTTAAATTCATTTTAATTATGTGTGAAAACGTTAAACGTAATATGAACGTGTGGAGAACGTCTAACAACAAAGTATAGTCGAGCGTGATGCATGCGTCATACACACGTGTCCGCAAGTACGCGCATGCATGCATGTACACACACATGCACCTTCACTCTTGTGTTGAGTGAGTAATCTTGGTTCCGCAGTAATGCCATTTTCTACTTTTTAACATTTATTGGGATAGCGCTAAATTTTACGAAACTTTAACAAAGCTAAATAAAAATATGAGCTTTGCTTAATAGAGATATTTTTCTTGTCTAGGTAGGAGGCTGTAGCTACTATACAGAATGATCAGCAGCGACAGCAGATGTAGAAGACATGAGAGTACACGACAGCAAAATACGCTGTACAAGTGAATAAAATCTTTGATATGTTTCGGCTTATGGTTTTCATAACGGCTGTCCACCAATAACGTGGTGCACCCACGCACGCACAGTTTAACACTCGTTCCTAGAGACTAGGCCACGCACCATCGTAGTAACTATAGCAACCATCGGAGAGATCCACGTCGAACTGAAGAAGAAGATGAAGCTATCCAGCCACACAGCCGAAATTGCATGCACACCCTTACTATGAGAACGTTGAAGTTAACACAGGGAGAATAGCAATAGACTCAAGCCAGAATAAATTAATGCCAGCTGAATTGGACCTACACTGCTGTCAATCGTGTAATTCATACTGATCTCAACCATGTTCTTAACTCTAACACTAATCCTAATTCTAACTCTAACCCTATAACTCTAACACTAACCCTACTTCAGCAGTTGTGGGTTCTATTCACTGTACTCTATGTAAAATGTTAGGAATGTTAGATAAAGTTCGTTATTAAGTAAGGAGTGACAGATATGAATAATGACAAAGCTGGTGCATCAGTATAGCAATAACAGAATACACGCGTGCACAACGAGAAGATGCTACTGTATTACGATCAACCTGCAATGATTAAAGAGAAAGTCATTAGCAAATGATAGGAATACAATCACGGTAACATTTTGCTACAAATAGTATATAACGTACAAATAGTATACGTATAATATGAAAAGAGTATATTAGTACAATTATGGTGACAGAAATAAGAATAAAGTGTTATTACGATTGTGATATTTAATATACAGAATCTGTATATTAAATATCACAATCATGACTTCCTCTTTAATCATGATATGTACACACGGACGCACGTGCGTAGAATGCACGTACACACAGCTACGTACGCACGTACACACAGCTACGTACGCACGTACACACAGCTACGTACGCACGAACACACAGCTACCTAAGCATGCACACACAGCTACGTGCGCACGAGCGAACGCACACACAGCTACGTGCGCACGCACGCACGCACACATAGCTTTGTACGTACGCGCGCACGCACGCACACACACATCTACGTGCGCACGAACGGACACACAGCTACGAGCGCACGAACGCTCACACAGCTACGTACGTGCGCACGCACGAACGCACGCACGCGCACACACATCTCCGTACGCACGCACGCACGCACGCACACACACACATACATCTACGTACGCACGCACACACAGCTACGTGCGCACGCACGAACGCACACATACACATCTACGTACACACGAACGCACGCACACACACACACAGCTACGTACGCACGAACACACGCACACACATCTACGTGCGCACGAACACACGCACACACAGCTGCGTGCGCACGAACACACGCGCACACAGCTACGTGCGCACGAAAATGTTGCACGTAGCTGCGTGCGCACGCACACACGCGCACACAGCCTACGTGCGCACGAACACCACCACACACAAGCTACGTGCACACGCACACAGCTACTGCGCACTAAACGCACGCACACACAGCTACGTGCGCACGAACAGGCACCGCACACAGCACAGCTAACGTGCACGCGCGCGCGCACACACGCACAGCTACGAACGCACGCAGTGCCACGCACAGTGATAGTTGAGAGTGAGAGTAGAGGAGCAGAGAGAGAAGAGAAAGAGAAAGAAAAGAAGAGAAGAGAGACAGAGAAGAAGAGAGCCGAATGCGAGTTCGAGTCGAGTGCAAGTGCGCGAGTGCGCGTGTGTGCGGTTTATGATGTGTATGTGTGACGTGCGAGTGTGCGTGCGCGTGCGAGTGCGCGAGAGTGAGAGTGTTGCCATATTTGGTCTCTAGAAAAGGCCTTATTAGAATTTATTTGGTAAAATTCGGCACTAGAGTGTAATAATTTGCATTATGCACGCAGGTTAGATGCCTCGTTGACGTCAAGAAAGCATTAGAAGGAAAATTGGTTCAATTTGTCGTGTAGTTGTGACATTCCTTCAAGTGGCGTCGCCATGGTGACCGGTTGGCAATTTTTGAGTTAGAAATGGGATCCAACAACTTTGTAGAAATTCGCATCAAAGAGCTGGCAAAAGTTTCGAGCGGAACATTGAGCATGAATCTGTGGTTATTTAACATGAATAAAGTATGTTGTGTATGCGACGAAACACTGAGTATTTTTAATCAAATTTCTGTTCGATGCTTATTTAGGCCTGCTGCCTATATGGACGCCTTCTGCTGTTATACAACACCTTAAGCGGCCTGGTAAGGAAAGCTGTTCTGCCCAAGAAATCGAGCCATTGAGTTTTTTTTATGTTAATGAAAATCAGTTATGCGAGTTCTCTAGCATGGTTTTTAGACACATGCATTTGCACATGTATTCACTCTTTTGTGACATCCCTAACACTAACAGTATCAAAATATCTCTGTTGGTTGCAATTCACCCCCTAGTGCTAACACTGCGCCTAACAGTACAGTCCGACCATTAATTTCCATTGATTTCTGTGTTTTGGAGGCTCGTTTCAGAGAGTCATATCCTAGCTCCCGGAGTCATGCCACATGAATTGCCCATCTAAAATCTCATGCCGATCCGGATCATGGCCGCTCCTTTAAAGGTAGGATCATCGTGTTTAAGGACTAGACGGCGGACATAGATGTTTCACGACTAAAATAGTTGTTGCAATTAGCCATTGACGAAACAGAGATAGACTAGAGTAAGTATATATCGATGCCGGCTGAATTTGACCCACTCTGTTGTCTGCGCATAAATAAAGTAATTAAACCTAATGCTAATCTCAACCATAATCCTAACCGTAATCCTAACCCTAACACTAACCCACAACCCGAACCCTCGCGATATTCATAACAATAACAATAAATAATAATAATAATAATAATAAGTTTTTCACATAGACAAACTAGGAGCGAACAGAGATGTATAACGACAAGGTGGCGCATTAGTCTAGCAATAACAGAATGCACGCGGAAACCACTAGCATGCACAATGTGCAAATAAAATTACGCCCAACCCGCAATGATAAAGTAAACGATAGGGAGGCAATTAAAATAACACTCTGCTACAAAATGTGTGTTAGTAGATTAGCGGTGTCCAGTTTTTAAAGTATGCATGGAGTTCGTTGATTCGGAGACAGCATATTTTAATTCAACAAAACATCTTTTATTAAATGTTAACGGGTGGCTGCATTTAATTTAATTTTGTTAAAATTAAGTCTAAAATTAAAGCCGTTATTACTTGATTCTTTCTTTTCAAATCGTCTACTGATTTGATAATTCTTAATGATGACGATAACAAATAAGTTGCATTTTACGCAGAGCAATTATATGGCATAAAAAACTACACAACAAATAGTGTTGCAATATTTGTTTAAAAAAACAGGATAGATTTATTGATACAACAACAAATATTACACGATGTGTATGCGTATGTGTATATTTCGGACACAGCAAGTTATTGCTTCGTGTAGGTGTAGAATTTTAATTAAGTAACGGTATCTGATGCTACCCTGGCTTTGTTCACCGATCAGTCCCTGTGTCGCTATTAAACTATTGATGTTGTAACATATAATAAGGGCAGTGTGTCCGTTCATGTTTTAAGTATATAGCATAGGGACTTCGGGTCATTAAGGAACGAATATAAGTTCGGGAAGAGATATTATAACATGCAAAGTAAAAGTTGTTTGTTGAGTGAACTAGCAAAATTATTACTAAACCTAAGAGTATTCGTGAAATGAAACGAAAGGCTAAGATAGAAATCAGATAGACATAAAACAGATAGATAGATAACAAGGTTCTCTCTTTTCTTTTTTTCTTCTATTGTTTACGAAAATTATAATAAAAATAAGTAGAGGGGTAAAGGGAGAGAAGACAAGGTAACCCTCAGGAAAAGAAACGCGCTATAAAGAAATGTTTAGACGGAGACGCGTGCGCGAGAGCTGCGCATGCGCACGAGATCTTGCGCATGCGCGAGAGACTCCATTGCCGACGCGATCCGCCAACTAAAGTAAAACGATGAATAAATCTTACAAGTTCGAGAAATAAATCCGATTGCGGGGCGCGCGCGCAAACGCATTATCGATTATCGACGACGAGCGTGAAATCCGATCGGCGTGAATCGATTGGAAACCGAGCTGTCGGTCGGTGGCGCGCGGTGGTTCGATCTCTCTGACTGATCTCTACGGGATGACGAGCGCGTGGGAGAGGGGCGAGGCTGCGCGCATGACTCCTGATGTCGTGGTACGGAGCCCGCGCTGCTGCGAGGTTGATCAACTAGTGCTTGGCGGCCCAGTCTGGCTTGGCCTTGGCCTGAAATACGGAGCGACAGCATGAGTTAGTGTACAGTCGCGCGTTAATGTACCCGATAATTAACCCGATACACGGTTAATTAACTGGTAATTAGTTAATTAACTGGTAATTAGTTAATTAACTGGTAATTAGTTAATTAACTGGTAATTAGTTCATTAACTGGTAATTAGTTAATTAACTGGTAATTAGTTAATTAACTGGTAATTAGGTAATTAACTGGTAATTAGTTAATTAACTGGTAATTAGTTAATTATCTGGTAATTAGTTAATTATTTTATATTAGCTACTTTAATATATGTGTGCGTGTGTATTACGCACGTATTATATCGTTATTTATGCATTTATTATATGTTTTAATATAATTATTATTATAATAGCTTTATTATAAGTACTTCGTCCTCCTCTGGCGCAAGGGCGAACTTGTCCTTTCCGGTCGATTTGAGTCCTTCCCGGAAGTTGGCTCCTCCCTTCTTCTGCAGCGCCTTCATCTTGGCGAACCTGTGAGGTAATATCCGGTGTGAAATTAGAAGTGAGGAGCTGGCATATTGCAGATATTGCTGATCTCATATTGCAGATAGTAGCGCGCCAAGGATGTTACACATATATCGACAAATGTCTCTTCTACTGGTGGTGCTTCCTGCACAGCCGGTCTAGTGTGTGTGTGTGTGTGTGTGTGTGTATGTTAATTGACATACTCGTGGTTTTACAGCTACCCTGTACATCTATACGTATGATGTAGCCATTTAGTATGTTGTACACATGAACTTACTTGGTGTCGTACTTGGAGATCTTTTTTAGTGGAGGCTTGATGCTGTATGAAAGGAAAACAGAACGCACACATGTACCTTACGCACCATACACACTGCCTCCTGCCACACAGACACAAGTTTCGCTGACACTGAGATTCTCGCTTAACTAACGTTTAAACGAGCTTCATTTGTAATTGATGTTTAACTCGTGCGTTTTTTCATCCGCGTATAAAATTGCGACGCACAGTGAACATCGTGGAAAATAGTTAACACGCGTATTAACTTTAATAATGTGAATCTCACGTATTCCCAATAATCTCACGTAATCTGAAACGTTTCTCGTCGCGCTGTTTATCCGTCTAAATGATCCGTCTGATGATGAAATAATCACGTTTTGTGACGATGAGGGGGGATGTCATCCTTCAGCTGGGGGGAGAGTGGGATTATTCCGCCCAGCTCAGGAGATAGGGATGCTTCCTTAGTGAATGTAGTAGGGGGGCACTATTTATTCAGTGGTCCGAACGTGGGACTTATATATACCAATTTGGAAGTGATATTGATACATTTCTAGCTAGAGAAAGAAAAACTAATCTTTCCGCGATGAAAAAAGGAGAGTAAGAAGACCAATTCACGCGTGGCTTCGGTCTCGCTGCTAACAATTTGCCTCTAAGGTCGTGGAAACAGGAGAGTAAGGAAGAAAAGAAGAATAAGGACGAAATAGAGAGTAAGCAAGAAAAGGAGAGTAAGGAAGAAAAGTGGGAGTACGCAAGAAAATAAGAGGAAGGAAGAACAGGAACGTGTAGTTTCGGTCTCGCCGCTTACAATTTGCCTCTAAGGTCGTTGACGGCGTACTGCATGTCCATGATGTGATTCTCGTTGTCCTTGATCTTGTTCATCAGGTCGAATCGCCCACTCTCGACCTGCTCAATGTGTGCCAGCAGCTTGTTGCACAGGTCCTCGAGCGGCTCTGAAACACGACAGCGGCGTGACGTCAGCATTTTCTCTGGTTATCGCGGTATCAGCATCATCACCACCTGCTAGCGTGGAGCTGAAAGGTCACGAAGGGTCGTCTATCGTCATCAGATATAGCTAGTATATTATAAATATTATTATAGATATATCGGAGTTGCTAAGGTTTCCGCAGAGATTGTTAGAGCTCTCGAGTATTCACAGGAGGTCGTTATTTGGTCGCCAGGGGTCGCTAGCGGTCGGTAATGGACCTATTCGCCAAATATCTGTAGTCTATTAGCCGCTTATGATTGGAAAGCGGGCCCGCTGACTTAGACGCCTGGGCGTTAAAGCGTTACCCTACCGCATCAGCGTCCTTCCTTAGTCTAGGCTGAGCTTAATTAGTACAGCCAGTATCTTCCTGATGCTTGAACACTATCCTAACACTCCCGGCATCTTTCTCTAGCTTTCATACGACTTCATGTCACCAGCATCCCTTCGCGTATAATACGTGATCAGTATGCTACGCGCGTCATTCTCCCGTTGCTATGATACGTACTCTGTTGCATGCTGTCGACGTCGGGCATGTTCGGTACGCGTTCGGCTAGAGCTCTCTTCTTCTGCTCCTCCTTCCTCGTGATCTCGGCCAACATGTCCTCGCGAATCTTCTTCATCAAGAAAGCTTTCAGCTTCTTCTTGCGGGCGCCCGTCAGGAAACCATTCTTCTTCTTCTTGCTGCTCTCCTCCAACCTCTTCCTCACCTCGGCCTTCTTCCTCTCCCTCTCCTCAATCCTCCTGCGGACTTCCTGTTGTGTAGGGGGGAGGAAGACACGCATTCGTACAGATCTCAGATCTCGTAAAACGTTGAGAGCAGATTTTTATGTTATTTTTAGTTATTTATTAATAAACTATAAGTAAATAAATAAAGATATTTATTTATTTAATATTTAAGCGGGCCCAATTCTAAAGTAAGACTGTCTTTGTCGCTGTCGTCGTCGGCGCTGTCATTGTCGTCGTTTTCGCTATTGTCGTCATCACCGGCGACGTGTGCCGCTGTCATTGTTGTCGCCGTCGCTGTCGTCGTCGCCGTCATTGTCGTCGCCGTTGCTTTCGTTGTTATCACTGTCGTCGTTATCACCGGCAACGTATGTCGCTACACGTACATCATCCTTGGCCTTTTCCCTGTCGACCACCGCCTGCTTCTTCTTCTCCTCTTCGTCCTTCTTTCTCTTGGCTTCCTCCTCCCGGCGGGCGGCTTCCTGCTGTTTCTTGAGCTCTGCCGGGTCGACCTTCTCTTCTTCCTCTTCTTCTTCCTCTTCTTCTTCTTCCTCCTGTGGCGTAAGTGCGCGTATATTCGCATGTGTTTTAACATGTTTGTGATACGGCGCGACAAGCAACAACGAAGGTATTGTTGTGAAAATACATGAATAATATCTTTAATTTTTTTACAGAATTACGTTACTCTATTTAACAGGCCATACGAAACTGATGCCGCCGTCACATGCCAAGACTATGTTTTTATCTTGTCCATTACGTTCTGGGAAAATAACCAAATGACCTTTAAATAACGTCTAATTAATACGTTATTATATAAAACATGTGTTCAAAATTTCAAAAACCTCGTTTTCACACGATTCCCCGTTATGCGCATGCATGTTTCTTGATCGTTATGCATTTCACAACGTGCTTATTTTCATGTGATACTAAGCACACGTCGGCATTTACGAAGCTATTAAAAGTAATTTAACATGCTGTTTACACATATCCGTAGCTAGGAGTATGGGAGGGGAAAGGCCAAGTCCGTGATTCAATACGCCTATTCAGTATTCGTGCCTTTGATTTGTCAATTCGTCAATTCGTCAAATCGTCAATTCGTCAAATCGTCAATTCGGCGATTCAATTTGGCAATTCGTTATTTAATTGCTCAATTGAACGTTTGAATGATTAAACGACTGTTCAATTGAACAATCAATCGATCAATTGAACAATCAATCGATCAATTGAACAATCAATCGATCAATTGAACAATCAATCGATCAATTAAACAATCAATCGATCAATTGGACGTTTGAATGATTAAATTGACTGTTCAATTGAACAATCAATCGATCAATTGAACGTTTGAATGATTAAATTGACTGTTCAATTGAACAATCAATCGATCAATTGAACGTTTGAATTTTGACACATATAAGAGGTCCTGATAAATAAATATAGCGGCTATATATAGAAATCAGTGCACGGTATACGTTTACATAAAGCTGCTTACTGATACGCAGTTATTTAGGAAACCTACCTCAGATTCCTCTTCCCTGTAAAGGTGGACAGCGGAAGGTTGTGCGCGCGATAGGGCAAATGAGAAAAAAAGAAAAGAGTGAAAATCAATGCAGCAATCAACTGTTTTCGTGCGATCAGTTTACTAAGTTCTGTTAGCTCATATACTACTACTACTACTAATCAAACGAAAGTAGAAGCTGGGGGACGCCATGTTGCATCAACTTCGTGACATCCGGTCGACGAGCTGGACTGAAAAGTGGGCGAAAGACGGACGAGCAGACAAACACCAGAGGGCGCAGTGCAGGGCGGAAGCGTAGGTTTGCAGGATTTCCTGTTCCCCGGGACAGCAGCGCGTTCGAAACAATCTATTAATCTGGATATCGGAAATTGATATCCCAGCCCTCACGGTTAGCGTCGCTTTAACCGTAGCTCTCGCTCGAAATCTATCTATGATCCCAACCCCAACGCCCAGGTGACAGCGAATCTAACCGTGACGTCACTTGTGACGTCATACAACCCACCCCGAACTCCCGAACGCAAATCTCTGCAATCTCTAGACATATCAATATACGATAAAAACCACCTCTATTTCGTATCAAATCTTTACTTCGCTCTTTTTCTCTCTAACTTTCCTTACTGCCGTTAGTGCTTCCCCACACTGTTAGGCGCTGCTGCACTGAGGCACAGGAAATAGGCAACCCGTACCCTCCCGCCCATGGATACATGGACACAAGGATGCTCGACACGCAAGAGGCAGACGAAATGTGCAACGTAGGGGAAATCATCGCAGCGCTGGTCGGGTGTGCGTGAAAACCCATGGAACTAATACTAACGCTAGGTGGCGATAGATGGCGCCACTGCGGCTAGGGAGGGGATCTCTCGGTAGGGTGACTAGATCCTGAGACTACTTCTACTCGACTCGCATGCTGGTCTGGTGATAACCGTAACTACGTCACCATCCATAGACGGGTACTGTTCTATGAAATGCTGAACTGGATCGTCGATCGTGGGGCAGCTATAAAGGAGCTAGACGAGAGAATAAGAGGGAGTGAGATAGAAGAAGAACTAGAAGGCAGGTAGACCGAGAAATCGGGAGAAAAAGAAAGAAAGCGAGAGAGATTGTCTGTAGAAGAGAGAAAGAGAGAGACCATGTAGGTGGGAGAGGACAAGCGAGGAGGGGTTTAAAAAACAGTTACATATTTAGACAGACAGCGTGAACAAGCGCGCGCGCGAGAGAGAGAGAAAGAGAGAGACCATGTAGGTGGGAGAGGACAAGCGAGGAGGGGTTTAAAAAACAGTTACATATTTAGACAGACAGCGTGAACAAGCGCGCGCGCGAGAGAGAGAGAAAGAGAGAGACCATGTAGGTGGGAGAGGACAAGCGAGGAGGGGTTTAAAAAACAGTTACATATTTAGACAGACAGCGTGAACAAGCGCGCGCGCGAGAGAGAGAGAAAGAGAGAGACCATGTAGGTGGGAGAGGACAAGCGAGGAGGGGTTTAAAAAACAGCTACATATTTAGACAGACAGCGTGAACAAGCGCGCGCGCGAGAGAGAGAGAGATGAAGAGAGAGAAAATGATAGAGAGAGAGGAGGAGGAGAGCGAGAGAGATAGAGAGAGCGAGAGAGACACACACACACGAGAGGAAAAGCTAGAGGAAGAGAGGACGTAAAAAGAAGAACATAATGAAAGGGAGTCATGGAAGTGGAGCAGCCCTAGCTGCCTAGCAGTAGTGAGTCGGTGAGTGATACACAACGATTGCACAGACAGAGACAATACTGCAAAGACGTGCGAGAGTCGATCGTATTGCCATCTGCAGGGATCGCACGGAATCTTTGCAGTACAGACAATTCCCTCTGTGTTGAAGAAGCATGCAATAAAGAGAACACACCAAACACTAGAATAGTGCAGAGTAATATATATATATATATATATATATATATAAAGGCGGGATATCGTGCTGTGTACCTCTGACTCCTCCTCTGACTCCTCGCTGCAAATAGTCAAAGAAAACAAAGTACGCTGACAACGTGTGACACATATAAGGAGGGCGCGCCATGCGACATCGAACAATGAGACACGTGATCACACGACGTCATTGCGCGCATGCGCAGAGCGATAACGATTCACGTCGCTGTCGGCTTAGAAAACATTTTTAGCTGCTAGCACGAAGGCGACGAAGTCTCTCATTAGAGGACGACGGGGATTTATTTCAGAATAGGATACCTGCAAAAACTTATAGACTATATGCGGTATATGAGTGAGCATGCATCACACAGCTGCGCCGGCAGTTACTGCGCGTACTATACAGGGGTTGATGGCAACATCCGTTCTATGCGTTTCAAGAAATAGAATCTGCACATCCACTCACACAAGCAGAGGGCGTCAACCGTTTAGAAATCTATACTCGCATGTACAAATATATCGTACATTTTGCATCGTAATACTCAGAAATATATATATATATATCGCTGTAAAACATAATCATCATTGTCATCTAACGTACGAAAATCGATATCGATGATTTACACTGCGTTAACTAATATACACTCGTGATAGCACGCAGTGTGATCGCATGCGCGGTCAGTAATTATAATTATAACTATAACTATAACTATATATAGCGTGATCGTGTTTGCGTCACTGTGAGAGTGAAATGTCTACGTACTGGCTCAGTTCCTCGTCAGACATGGCGGCTCAAGTCTGAAAGCAAACAAGAGAACGCATATATAATGGCGGAAACTCAAAACAATGCGCATTATAGATCAGCAAAGCCTTGCTAAAATTGCGAAAGATATATATAAGCGGTCCCCGCGCACTCTCAACCCCGTATAATTACCACATAACAACCATGAAATGAGCGTCTAACATATAGCCAGCTAGTATACGCTGCACACAAAAACACCGGTATATTAATACCTCGCTGATCCGCTACCGAACCTACGCTGCGTATATATAGCGTGCACGAAGAAAACAAATTATATGTAGAAACACTGAAACGAGATAGAGCGCGATGCAAGTATACGTCTGCGCGGCTGCGTGCTCACGGGGATTCTAAAGCCCTAAAGTACGACGTTTGCGAACTGCGTAGTAGAACTGCGGCTGCGTGCGCTGGTGGGCGGGCGGCGGGGGCAACCCGATACGTACATACGCGGCCCACCAAAAATACACGCCCGCCGTCTGCCACAGCTAGAAGCATGGAGAGGCTGAGAGCTGCTGCTGAGGCCGCGGTTGCTGCGTAGTAGAGCTAGAAGCATCGAGAGGCTGAGAGCTGCTGCTGAAGCAGCGGTTAAATTGATGCGTAGTAGAGCTAGAAGCATGGCGAGGCTGAGAGCTGCTGCTGAGGTTAAATTGATGCGTAGTAGAGCTGGCTGGCTGGCTGCCCCAGCAGGGCAGTGCACCAACTCCGGCCGAGTGCATGCATGCATTGATAGGATAGTAAACGACTCAGGTTCGAGGGCGACGAATGCGCGCGAGCAACGCAACATGGCCGGCGTATTCCGGCGGGTTTCTTAGACGGGTGGTTTTGTGGTGCGGGGGAAAATGAAGAGTTGTAGCTGGGGCGCGCTGTTTACAATTCGGGAGATTCGGATAATTGTGATTAGAAAGGGAAGATTAGAGAGGGCTGTGAGTAGGTATGTGGTTTTGCGAGCGAAAAGAAAGGGGTTGTTGATGGGCGATTTTTGCGTGCGAGAAAGCGATGGGTTGTGGGCGGGCGGTTTTTTATGCATTCGAGAGAAAGGAATATTGTGGGTGGGACGACTAATTTGTGTGGGGAAAATTGACGGCATGCTGTGTGTGTTAGAGGGGAAGGACAACACTGAGTGATAGTAGTGTACGTTGTAGTCGTAGTCGTAGTAATGTAGCAATGTCACCCAGCAGACAGGGTGATAGTAATGCACGCTGACGCACTGCCCTGCTGGGGCAGCTATAGGGCCACCCTTAAAAAATTGTTTGCTTCCCCTTTACCTACTCGCCTCTCAGGGTACCGAGTATAGGTAGGTAGGTGAAAAATCTTTTTTATTTTGTTTTGACAAGTTGTGTGTATGTATATTGTATATTCTGTTTTGTGTATATGTTTTTGCGGAACGAATTTGAATTTTTTTTTGGCGAAACGAAATATTGTTTGTTTTGTTTTAATCGGCCAATACAGTGTGTCGAGTATGTAGCGGCGTTTTGGCGAGTCGGTCGGTAAAGGGGAAACAAGCAATATTTTATCTTAGGCCTAGCCAGCTCTACGACGCAGCACCCACGACCTCAGCGACTCTCTGCCTCCCTATCTCTGCTCGGGGAGACGCTGAGAGACGTTTATTATTGATAGGCTGGCTGGTGGTGAAGGCGGTAATGTAGTACGGTAGCGAAGTAATGCGATCTGTTATAGAGGTGAATGGGTATAGGAACGGTGGTCTCTGACTGTAGCAGAGTACAGGAGTGTGAGGAGGCGGTGTTATATCTTGGGAGAAAGTGCTGGGTGTGATGAATCAATGATATATGATGCGGGATGTTGTAAGATATAGTGATATGTGCGGTGACATAATGGTGGGTGTGCAAAGGCGGTTATGTATGCTATAAGGAACTAGTGTGTGTAATAAGGCAATCATATATTCTGTGAGTGAGTGGTGGGGTGTGGGAGAGGGCGGGTATGTATGCTATAAGACACTAGTGTGTGTAATAAGGCAGTGGTTATATTCTGTGAGTGAGTGGTGGGGTGTGGGAGAGGGCGGTTATGTATGCTATAAGACACTAGTGTGTGTAATAAGGCAATCATATATTCTGTGAGTGAGTGGTGGGGTGTGGGAGAGGGCGGTTATGTATGCTATAAGACACTAGTGCGTATAATAAGGCAATCATATATTCTGTGAGTGAGTGGTGGGGTGTGGGAGAGGACGGCTATGTATGCTATAAGACACTAGTGTGTGTAATAAGGCAATCATATATTCTGTGATGAGTGGTGGGGTGTGGGAGAGGACGGCTATGTATGCTATAAGACACTAGTGCGTGTAATAAGGCAATCATATATTCTGTGAGTGAGTGGTGGGGTGTGGGAGAGGACGGCTATGTATGCTATAAGACACTAGTGCGTATAATAAGGCAGTGGTTATATTCTGTGAGTGAGTGGTGGGGTGTGGGAGAGGACGGCTATGTATGCTATAAGACACTAGTGGGTGTGTCAACGCAACATACACACATATATATAT
>NW_014577417.1:101598-105540 GCF_000485595.1 Priapulus caudatus
AGAGAGAGAGAGAGAGAGAGGAGGGAGAGAGAGTGAAAGCGAGAGAGAGGGAAGATATAAAGAGAGAGAGAGAGAGAGAGAGGAGGGAGAGAGAGTGAAAGCGAGAGCGAGAGAAAGAGAAAGAGAAAGAGAATTCCCAAATGAAACAACACACACAGTCTACACTGATGACCGCCCAAGAATCTTTCCTCAAACCAACTCTCCGTCAAATCTCTGATGAAGATCTGACCTGAGAAGCTAAGCTTCTAGTGTCTGACCTCTGACCTCTGATCTGTCCATCACGTGCCGATCTCTAGCTGTGCTTGCTGTTATGACGTCACTGCCTCGCATGCTCCTTCTCTGTAAGTAGATGAAATATCCGAGTTGCTGTCATACAGAACTGGAACCTTCCACACACAGCTGTGGAGGCTGTGACGATGACGACGAACGTGTTTTAAGAAATAGCGATGATCTTGCACGCAAACCATACGCTCGCACACTCACTCACTCACTCACTAACTCTCCCATTGTCTCTTTCTCTCGGTCACTCATTCACTCTCTCTCTCTCTCTCTCTCTCTCGCTTTCACTCTCTCTCTCTGTTTCTCCTCTCTCTCTCTTTTCCTCTCTGTCTCTCCCTCTCTGTCTCTCTCCCTCCTCTCTCTCTCTCTCTCTCTCTCTCTCTCTCTCTCGCACACACGCCGATAACGCTCTCAGCTTCACTTCGCGCCTACCGTCGAACGGCGCATGCGCGGACTTGATACATATATCCAGCCGATCACAAATAGGGCGGGCGTTCCTCGGGCGGTGGTAACCGATAGCTTGCCGAACCTTGCACGCAGACGCGCGCGCGCCCAACAAATATAGCCAAGCCAAGCCTAGCCGCACGGGCGATGTACACACGCGCGCCGCATACAGATATAGAATGCGCGCGTGCGTCTATCTGCTGTATTCAGTGAGCCGCTAGACGCTGAAGGCCTGGCGCTAGCCTATCAGCCTATCGCCTATCGCTAGCCTGGCCGCTAGCGATAACATCTGGACTGTATATTATCTATATATCTATATATCTGTAAAATTAAAAGTAAAATCACACACGAACACCCATGTAGAAATCAAACAAAATCAAATAATAGGTTTTTATCTATATCTATATATTATCTATATTATCAAGAGCCCATTAACCCCCTTAATAAAGTTAATGGGCCCCTTTATAAAGTTAAGGTTAATGGACTCTTGATATTATACACCGCTGATCCAGCGGTATAGCAGGCCAAGAAAAGAAACTTCTTTCTATCTATATACACGTCATCTGCATCTTGGTAGTACACTGGTGTATGTATAACTGGCAGGCTTTGAGATTCAGTGTAATATAGTAACGAGTAACGATGCAGGGTACACAAACAATGAGCGAACGCAATTTAGTACATTATAAATTAATACATGAATTAAGACGACGACTACTGTCATCAGCTGCGACTATAGCATTCACTGATGTAATTAATAACTGATAATTTAATAACTTATAACAACAATTAGTTCGTAGATTTTTTTGCCGTCACGCGCGCACACGTACACGCATGCATGCACGCGCGCGCGCGTAACCGCACGAGAGACATATAACGTTTCATTATAGTAATTACTAACCTTATCCTAAACCTGGAGATGTATACACATTTCATATAATATTATTATTATTATTATTATTATACGCAATGTCATCCGTATTCTGTTACTCATAATGTAGCAGAGAAAACCAAGATTTCCTTTTTGAATTCGCATCAGTAGCTCCGGTTTTTCTTGGCAATAATTGTTGTTATCTCTAGTGAGACATACCTCGCCGGTAGATGGCGGTGCAATTCGGTTGTGAGCAGCAGAATCGCCGATCTATTCTATTATCATCTGGTATTATACGTGCACACCAACTAATAAGCACTGGCATTAGTAATCAAATAACTATATCCTTTTGCTGCGTATCCGCGCACTTCAATTTTTTATTTCTTGATGAAAAGGACTAGAACTCTTGCAAATGTTGTTCAGAAACTAGAATCTTTGCTCCTGACAACTGGTGTGGGTGGCCCGTTCGGCGGGCTTTGCTATTTTGGCCGAGAAATTTTCAAACGAAGCCAACTTTTAAGAGCAATGTAGCAATTTCAAGCGTGTGCCGGGAGATTTGCATACGGAAGAAATTATGGAAGAATTTATTAGTTAACACCATATATGGTGTCACCTGCAACGTCACTTCATAGGATGACATTATCATTTCTTGAAAAACATGAAAGCTGACTTTATATAATGCTAATGATTATATAATATAGCTATATAATATATAATATCAAGCGTACATAATAGAGATATAAAATTAGAGAGAACATATAGAGATATATAATATATAATATATTACTGATGGCTTATATGACTTTTCTGGTACGTATGGCCCATGATGGGAAATGATTTCGCACCGCAATACCATCCAATAGCGTCGGTTTAAATGTGGTTAACGTCGATTTAAATTCTAGTGGAAATCGCCAGTAGATGGCGCCGATAGGTTGGAGGCCCAATAGAGCACAGGTTTAAAAATAGGTACATATTATTCCCAAATGCTATGTCACGAGACTTTTGTTTGTGCATAAATAGTTACAATACGTTCACACTATAAACTACACGCGAAACCTTTGCCAGTAGATGTGCACGCATCTTTCACACGTCTTTGGTGGCTGGATCAAATTCTATATACAAATCTTTCCTTATTAATTAGCGAATTTGCTAATCCTCCCATCCAAAACAATGAATGGTAATAAATTCCCGGCTACTATCCGAGAATGCCTGCCATGACAGCATCAGATTGGCACACTATCCGGTGATCATGAGTGACAGAGGTAAAAGCAGAGAGAGAGAGAGAGAGAGAGAGAGAGAGAGAGAGAGAGAGAGAGAGAAAGAGAGAAGTAAGGATAACGAGACAGGAGAAACTTAAGACTATATGAAGGGCGGCACCTAAACAATTCTGCGGACATGACCGACCTCGAGCGCCGATGTGAATAGAAAAATAAGCCAATGCCTATGTAAATATAATGCTAATAAATATGGCAATGTATTCATCCTTTATCCGGCAGTGAGTCGCCATTCATACAGCCGCGCGCTGTGTACACAAGAAATGTAAAAAAAAAATCGATATTACCAGGGGTTAATATTGTCAAATAATGTAATTAATAACCCCCTGATATTACATAACATAGTATAATATAAATAAGAAATAATGTAAGTGAAATATGCTGGCCTAATATTTTTGATAGGAGCAAAAGTGTCAAAAACCGCGTCTGTATGTATGTTCGCCATTTGCTCATTTCTTTTATACAGCACTCGCTGTCAACAAATTGTCGCTATATATTCTACGTATACCAGAGATTCCAGAAAGTAAATAGAACGGGATAAATAGAATGCCATTAGATCACCAATACCGCCGCTATTGGCACAATACTCGCTCATAATTATTAATAACCGCTTATAATAATAAAAATGATTTCAGTTCGCTATAACTTTTGCTGAGAGGGGGGTTGACCCTATAAGCATAACGCTTCAGAAAAAACATGGCGATCGCGACCGTCAACGCTCGAGTAATAGCACTAACATCTTCTATAACAAATGGAAAAAAGGTTTGGTCTATATTTCCATTTTACTCCCTATTCGTGGCGAAGATGGCCGTACGTACCTCTCATGCTGTGGGTAAAAATTCGGCATGCATGAATGGGGGGAATTATATTATGTTTGTTTTTTCTCAATTAAAGTTCGACAACGAATTTTGAGGAAACACCTGAGTGCACGAAGAGAACTGCCGAGTGAGGTCGGATCTACAATTCCCTAAAATATAGCTAAGTTAATTGACATAATTTAACATACAGTGTTCAATTAGCCACCCCCGACACACCCAAGCACGGTCATCACTCACACACACACACACACACACACAC
>NW_014577417.1:109433-114328 GCF_000485595.1 Priapulus caudatus
TAGTTTAGTTTAGTTTAGTTAGTTAGTATATATATATATATATATATATATATATATATATATATACTTTGCAACGAGTGTAGACTTACGAATGTCATCATGTTGTTTCTTACAGCCCCAAGCCGGCCCCAGCTCCAGCTCCCGAGTACGTATTAGCGCAAAACCTGACTTCATCGATTACGTGATAAACCCTATATACTGTCAATCCTATATATACTCGCTAAGCAGAGCTCATCCTCGGTGTCATTCTCTTGCTGGGTTCGAATTCATCGTGTCTTTTTTCTTCCGTAGTCTCGTCCCCTCCTTTCTCATCGGTCTTACATACTGCGGTTAGAGCACGGCGAATGTATTCATTTACGTTGGCTTCCCCTATATTCTCCTACTCTATGTTTCCGACCTTCCCCCGGTAATTCTGCGATAGAGACGCGACCCGAGGCCTATCCGCCCCCTGCCGGCCATGCTATTTCGATGACTGAAACACGAGCCGTCTATATTAATGCATGCGTTGCTTACCCGTTTTCACGCGTTCTCTCGCGAGAGTTGGGAGTACAAACTGATGCGGTAAAAAAACCGCTACGAACTTTCGCTTAACAAATTGATCGTAACACCGGTCGGCTCGAGGCGCATAATTATTATGAGTCATCGATAACCATCGATCGGCACGACATTTACATAGCAATAGATAGCTGTAGTGATAACAGAAATGTAACCGAAAATTACAATTGAATCATAATCTAGATGATACCTAATGTACTTGAACAATTATAATGGAATAATAGCTTGAATTAAATGAACTAGAATGGAGAAATAAGTAAGCACCTGTTTACTTTTCGCAGGCCGAGGAAGGAGGAACCATCTCTCAAGTGAGTACATGTGTTATGCATATTACCCCTAGTTACCAAACTATCGCGTCGCAACATATATCAGAGATTTATCGTTGATAATTTGCAGTATTTTGCTGATCATAATTTCAGAAGGAGCGGGAACTGAATCGCTGTGTTACTAAATCGCTCCCCGTTCGCTGATCCGTTTAGGCACAGGGAACCGGAACCGGAACCCGAACCCGCAAGAGAGATGAGTGAAGCTGAGAAGGCCATGGAGGCTGCTCGCCGCAAGAAGAAGGAAGAGGACGAGAAGTGGCTGCGCGAGTACCAGGAGCTGCGCAGGTATACGCACGCACGCAGACACGCACGCACGCGCACGCACGCACGCGCACGCACGCACGCGCACGTACGCACGCGCGCACGCACACACAGGCATGCACATACACACACATCTTCTTTTTCTCTCTCTCTCTCTCTCTCTCTCTCTCTCTCTCTCTCTCTCTCTGGCTCGCTGCTATTCCCGTTGCTTGCACACGCCATGTGGCTCGGTTTAGAATCCTCTAGGCTCGTGTTCACACACATTGGTGGGCGTGGGGAAAGAAAGAGGGGGGTCCTCACCCCCTACACTCCCCTGTACGTATTGATATCTGCGCGTACATTTAGGTCGTGTAAACGTGCGGCCTTATATACAAGCAGATATAAGCGCGGGCCCTGCTATATATAACTTTGTTGTTGTTTCGCCTCGCTGTATGTTCGCGGGTGTCTTGTAGCAGCGTTGAGAGAGCTTCACTTTTAGTATCCCTCCCCCTCTCGCGTTCTCTGAATCTTGTTCCCTCTCTGCTGTACATTCTCTCTCTCTCTCTCTCTCTAGAAAAACATTTTCTCTTCGTCTGTTCTCGCGCTCTTTCGTCTATTTCAGTATTTTTTGCTCTTGACGTTTCTCGCTCGCTCCGGCGCCTTTGCTCTCTCTTTTTGCCCATCTCACGTTCGATATTTTTTTCTCTCCACCGTCTTTCGCTTATTTCTCTTGCTCTCTCTCTCTCGCTGTCTCTTCCTCTCTCGCTCTCTCTCTCTCTCTCTCTCTCTCTCTCTCTCTCTCTCTCTGTCTCTTTCGTTCTCTCTGTTTCTGCCTCTCTCTCTCTCTCTCACACCCTCTGCCTTAATCACTATAGCTAACAACGATACTTTTAGCCTGTAACCCGGTGCCTTTGACACACGATGCGCGATCCAACATGGCGGATACTCCCTCCTATCTAACTATCGCCTCACGCTCGGCAGCGAATTTCTGCTAATTCGATTAGGATTTTTTCTCGCTCTTTGCTCCCTAGAGCTTTTCCAAGGTTTCCGTCTGCTTCCTCCGCGCATCTCCGTGTTTCATCGGCGTTCGTTGCCGCTCATTAATTACGCAGCGATCTAATCCACGGCTGCCAACCGTCTGTTTTACGAGCGTGCTCTAAACGCGTGTCTCTCTCTCTCTCGCTCGCTTGCTCGCTTGCTCGCTCTCTCGTTTCTTTCTCTATCTTTCATCTTCTTTTTCTCTCTCTCTCTCTCTCTCTCTGTCTTTCTCTATCTCTCTCTCTTTCTCTCTCACTCTCTCTCTCTCTCTCTATCTGTGTCTGTCTTTCGTTCTTTCTCTATCTCCCATCCTCTTTCTGGCTCTCGCTCGCTCTCTTTCTGTCCCCCTCTCTCTCTCGTTCCAGTGCCCTTATTCTTCCCATGTATTTCTTCTCCCATGCATCTATAACTCATCTTCTCCTCCACTAACTTGCCTTAAACATTTGATGATTGCGATAAAAATATCGCGCCATAAAAATGTCGCGCGCGCCCGACGCAGCTCCGGTGTCGGCCTAGATAGAAGGCGAGTCGCCTTACCTCCCGAACCACTGCCGCCCGCGGCACGTGCTGCGGTTCGGAAGCATCACGGCAGCAGCGGCAGAGAGAGATCAGACTTAATTAACTTCGCGTCGAGAAAAAGTTCGACTTCTTCGCGCCACTGAATCATCCGCCATTTAGCGAAAGTCAATTTTCGGGTGTCACCTTTTTGGTAAAAACGCAGCCGGTCATGTAGAAAAACAGATGCTTATGGAGACGAAAACGTCGTTTTGAATTTATTTGAGAGAAGCCAAGCGTGAAATTATTGGTTGTTTAGGGTGGCGGGTCTTCGTAGCAGTCGGGTTGGCTCTAATCAGGTAGCACTTTGCTAGGTCATAGTACCGAACTCTGTAACACGGAATGTGAATAGTGTAGGAGATCCAACAATGCTTATTCTATAAGGTTCGACCCTTTTTTGTTTCTTTCTGACGACGTTGTGTGCCTGATCATGAGATTACCAACGCCGTACGAAGACAACCCGAAATTCGGTGTAGGATTAACCCTTTATGTACGTGTACCCATGACACAGTGCTATCCGCGTTTCCCCATCCATCACAGTGGTTTTGATACATACCTACACTACGGCTGCCTTTCTTAGTCTCCGTCGCTACACACGCGCGCGCTCGCTTTAAAATTACGAGATTGACATATGATCATAAGCCCCCTCGCCCTACTTTTCCCTCGGGAATATAACTTTGATTAACGGGCGACAGCCGCCGTAGAGGTCGTAAAACTTTAGGCAAGGGCTTTTTCCCCATCGGGAAAGTAAATTGTCGATGCTTCAATGACGATTCCATATGCCAGCTGTCGTACTAATCAACACGCAGCTTCGTCATTTGCGGAGGATGCTAGCTTTGGTGGAGCAGCGAAACCAATTTGCTTGCCGATATTATCTGCGTTACGGCACGCATACCGAGTTACGTACGTAAGATGAGAAGCGAAATGAGAAGCGTGGAAATTCTATACGTCGGAGATTTTGTCATCGTTCTGGAACAGTTCGACACCGTTGTAGTTTATCATTCACCGCTCCCCCGGTTTCTCACGCGTGGAGATTTTGTCATCGTTCTGGAACAGTTCTACACTGTCGTAGTTTATCAATCACAGGCGCGCTCCCTCGGTCTCCCCCCAACGAGCTGTAAGAGCTCGCACCCGCATCAGAATCATTAATAAATTAGCTTCGAGCGTAATTTCGTTAAGCAGTGTAGTGGGTCGTACAGCCTCGATGGCCTGTCTCGGACCTAGCGATGATGATGAGCATCACATGTTGGCTTCAGTATTCATTCGCTCCGTGCACCGTAGAGCCTCTCGCCTCCCGCCGTCGGACATCATTTAGCGGCCTGCGATAGATTTACCCCCTCCCTCCCCTCCTCATCCATCTCTTCCTCATCCTCGGATCTCTGCAGCCGCGAGCGCGAGCGCGGCTCAAGTGTCAGACGCCCGGCCGGCCATATATGGCGGCGGCCACCTCCGAGCATTGAGAGAGTCGGCGGCCGTGCTATTTTAGTACGGATAGCGAGCCGGCGAAAAATTCTCGCCCGACGCGTGCGCCCTCGCGGGGACCACGGTGTACTACAGCCGCGTATAGAGAGCGGTGGTGCGGCTGTTCGGTGCTAGTTGTCTGGTAGCTAGTGTGCAGCGAGCAGCAGCCTTGGTTGGTTTATTCCCGTAAGTGAAGTGTGTTCTATGTTTTGGTGTTGTGTGGCAGTCGTTCGTCGTCTTCTTCTTCTTCTTCTTCTTCTTCTTCTTCGAACTTGTTCTTCTTCTTCTTCTTCTTCTTCTTCTTCTTCATATTGTACACTATCTTTTTCGATGTCTCGCTGGCTCTCTTTAATTTCTTTTTGACTCTCACACACACTCTCTCTATCTTCCTCCTCTCTCTCTCCTCTCCTCCTCTCTCTCTCATCTCTCTCTCTCTTTCTCACGCTCATCTCTCTCTCTCTCTCGCTCTCTCTCTCTCTTTCTCTTTCTCTTCTTCGTCTTAATTTCTTTGCTGTTGTCTGTTAACTAGCGTAAGGCGGCATTTGTGATAACCGGAAGAACAACACTATGTCTCTCTCTCTCTCTCTCACACACACACACACACCACACACAACACACACAACCACATCACACACAGACACACACACACACACGCACACACACACACCACACACACACACACACACACACACACACACACACACACACACACAGTCACAC
>NW_014577417.1:116934-120884 GCF_000485595.1 Priapulus caudatus
TGCTGCGTTCCTAGAAACTGGCCTTATTCCGCTCCAACCGCCTGCCGCACCATGCTATGTTCGGTATGTGACCTCTATGAATCGGGATTAAGCGAGCCGTCTATATAATGCATGCGTTGCTATACCCGTTTCACCGCGTGTCTCATCACGTGGCGAGAGTTGGAGTAACAAACTGATGCGTGTAAATCAAAACCGCTACGTAACTTTCGCCATTCAACCACAATGATCGTAACACCGGCGGCTCGAGGCGCTCCATTAAATTATTATGAAGCTCCATGCGATAACTCATCGATGGTCCTGGCACGACATTCACATCAGCATAGTAGCTCGAGTGATAGACAGAAATGGTAACCGAAATTACAATTGAATCATAAATCTAGATGATACCGTAATGTACTTGAAACAATTATAATGGAATAATAGCTTGAATTAAATGAACTAGAATGAGAAATAAGGTAACACCTGTTTACTTTCGCAGCCGAGTGAAAGAGAACCATCTCTCAAGTGAGTACATGTGTTAATGCATATTACGCCGCTAGCTTAACGCAACTATCGCGTTCGGCAACAGATATCAGAGGATTATCGTGAATATGTGCACAGTATTTTGCTGATCATAATTCGAAGGACGGCGAACGCAGATCGCTGTGTTATAAATCGGCTCCCCCGTTCGCTGATCCCTGCGCGAGCTTTAGGCAGCCAGGGGAACCGTGAACCGGAACCCGAACCCGCAAGAGAGAAATGAGTGAAGCTGAGATAGGCCATGAGGCCTGGCTCGCCGCAAAAGAGGAAGAGGACGAGAACGGGCTGCGCGAGTACCATGAGTCTGCGCAGGTATCTTCGTCTCGACGCACTGCAGAACCACGCAGCAGCGCCATCGCACGCACGCGCACGCACGCACCGCGACGTACGCACGCGCGCACGCACACACAGGCATGGCACATACACTAACGCACAGACACACTTCGCCCCACATAACACACACGGGCTAACCACTACCACACACACACACCTCACACATCACACGTCACGCACCACACGCACACGCGGACCACACACACAACGCACGCACGACACACACAACACACACAGACACAGCACACACACACACACACTGGGCACGCACGCACGCACGACACACACGACACAACTACACTTCCCACCACACACCACAACAACATGCACCTCCCACACTGCGTTCCGCCCCACACACATGCACACCTCGTACGCTCACATTCATCGCGTACAATGATTCTTCAATGCACTTCTCCGTTCTTCATTCTTCTTTCTCAGGATGCGAGCGTGAGAAAGAGGCCGAGGAACTTGCCGAAGCTGAAGGAGAGACAGTCCCCCGCAGGATAGAGAGAGAGAGGAAGGGAAGGTGCGCTACCTCGCCGAGGCAGAGGAGAGTTCTGGAGCGCGCGAGGCAAGATTGAGAGGTGAGAGGGCGCACTTGCACATGGCGGGGAGAGTTACAGCCGATACTAACAGGAAGTTCGTGTGTACATACGGGAGTTCATAATGACCAAACATAGCAAGGCAATCAGGCTGACACCAAGTGGACTTACCAATTGTGTTAATTAGCATCTATAAATATATATATATATATATTGTCTTACGTTTACGTTGCGAGCAAGCATCGAGGACCATCTATTTCAGCTCTAGTACGAAATTTGTCTTGACAGCACACATGTATTGATCTGCCGAGTGCGGTTCACGTTTGCTGCAGGAAGAGATCAACAGAGGAAGGGACGAGGAGAAATCCCGCAGCGAAGGCCTGAGCCGAGCGCCGGTCGCATGGAGCTGCATGGGTGTCACCGGCCATCCCGAACGTTGACAGTCGCTCGTCTTCACGCCAATCTAATCGTCATCTCGAGAAGGGCCAGCGGTTGTGAGCGCCAACGAAGGTTGAAGCACTGTCTCCATCTATCGAGAATAATACACGTTTCGCCGTGTTTCGCTTGCCGTGGGGATATTAAATACAGGCATATAATTGACGCCTATTGATGTATTACTAATAGGCGAATATAATCTTGATTGTGTTTCTCAACTTCGCTATTTCTCTCGCGCGCGACAACTCTCCCTGTCTCGCACCACTTCTATCTCTCCGTTCATTCGTCCTCGCAGTTCTTGGTGCAAGAAGACCAAGGAAGCAGGTGGAGAGGAGAAGCAACGGCCTACATGAAGACACAGGGTCGCCCCATGGCAACGTCTCCGGCCTGGATGCGCCGCGCCTGCAAAGGAATGAAGGCCGCCGAGCTGCACGTCTAGTAGCGCCAGCCTCTTCTGAATCTGGCTTCTATGTGCGAAAGTTTGTTTTATTTTATTTTAGGCAGTCATAATTAAATCCTTTGTGAGATACCTTCCCACGATGTTACGTAAATAAACCATGCTATACTTTTATTTAACTCTTCTCTCTCCCTCTCTCTTTTTCTCGTCCTGACTCTAATATATATATATTTGTATATATATAATATATATATATATATAGTATTAAGAGTACATAATAGGGAGATATATATGTAATATATATATTAAATAATATCGGAAATAGATTGCTCATAGTAGATATATATAATACTATATATATATATATATATATATATAGAACGCTATTATATTGCGATCATGTTCGGTTTCAGAATCATGAAGCTCGAGACCGAGAAGTACGACATGGAACAGAAGGAGCAGAGACAAGCCTATGACGTAAGCCCCTCCATATTGTTTTTTTACCGGCAACGTTATACCTCTCCTAATTACATATGTAACAACTATGTGCACGCGTGAAAGTGTTATTTGAACAGAGCTATAAATCGTATCACGCATATATAACTTGGTGTAAATATATAACAATCATGCATACAGCTGTATATCCTTTTGCACGCGGAGGCCTTAACATCTCGATATTTCTATGATTCGCGTTTCATTTCTAACTCTTCATCTTTCTCCGCAGTTGAAGGAGTTGGCCGAGAGAGAGAAGCAGGTCAAGAAACAGAGGGCGTAAGTTGCTGTTATTTCTATCTATTAGGGAGATGTAATCCTACTGTCATCGGTTGTCATAAAGCATATCGCAAGCATATCTGCAATTTTACCGAGGACAACGTTGATTGCATAATCACATACTTGATTTAAATAAGTTGGTTAAAATTAATATGCCGCGCATTCTGATTTTAGTCTGAAGAAGGGTCTCGACCCAACAGAGGCCGAGGGCAAGCATCCGGTAAGTTACATTGTTGCCTTCAGCGCAATCTATCAGAATTTACGAGGCGAATTAAATTCTATTTATACGCGTATAATTTTACGTCACCATTCATATAGTAGAATCATGCGATTATTCATATTATTGTATTCATATATCAAGTTCATACTCGATTTTGATATTTGTGTTTAGATCCGTTATCGATATGATTGTTATCTCAATGCGAATCAAATCGAATACTGAATATATACGTATATTATATCGCATATAATTCAATGAGTGACCACTGGTGGTAGAGTTGGCCGCAAGATGTCGCTACCAGCCGCTGTAGCTATACCTTTACGTGTGACCGTGAGAACTGCCGAGTTTTCACACCAGAACACATCACATCAGTTGGGATCGTAGCGGCTGTCTTCATTCCCGATTTCTTCATCTCCTTCTGCACCTTAATTAACA
The DNA here is from genome assembly GCF_000485595.1 of Priapulus caudatus. Lineage (NCBI taxonomy): Eukaryota > Metazoa > Priapulida > Priapulimorpha > Priapulimorphida > Priapulidae > Priapulus > Priapulus caudatus. The sequence goes on from NW_014577417.1 coordinate 120,587, forward strand.
ACCCTTAATTAACAATGCACCCAAGCTATGAGTATATGAACATCATAGCGAGTGAGAGAGAGAGAGAGAGAGAAAGAGAGAGAGAGAAAGAAGAGAGAGAGAGAGAGAGAAGAGAGAGAGAGAGAGAGAGAGAGAGCGAGAGAGAGAGAGAGAGAGAGAGAGAAAGAGAGAGTGACTCGTAATCCGGCCGCCCACAAGTGTCAGGATGCACGACTCCCGGTCGTGTTTACACGCGTGGCGGCTGTCACATTAATAATACTCTGCAATCAAAAACCCGCGACGGCACATCCGGCATTTA
>NW_014577417.1:125177-127099 GCF_000485595.1 Priapulus caudatus
TATGAACATCATAGCGAGTGAGAGAGAGAGAGAGAGAGAAAGAGAGAGAGAGAGAGAAAGAGAGAGTGACTCGTAATCCGGCCGCCCACAAGTGTCAGGATGCACGACTCCCGGTCGTGTTTACACGCGTGGCGGCTGTCACATTAATAATACTCTGCAATCAAAAACCCGCGACGGCACATCCGGCATTTAAAAAGGCGTTAATACATCGCAGCGGTAGCGGAATTATATCGATACAGGGAGCGATTAGGGTTCGATTACAACCACCGTCACGCGAGCTTTGTACCTAATTAGATACATGCATGCGGGCGGGGGGAGAGGGGTTATTTCAGAGTGCATTAAACTTGCATCGAGATGCTGTGAGTTAAGACTCAATTAAGAGAGAGAAGAAGATGCGCGGTCGTCTTATCGTAAAATATGCTGCGCGGCTGCTGCTCGGATAGGCGGAGGCTGCCGGCCCGCATGGTAACGAGATACGGGAGGATGCACAGGGATGCCGAGGGGATGCGGTGGGGTGCTGGTGGATGAGGTGGGATTCTGGGGGATGCGGTGGAATGCTGGGGATGCGGTGGGATACTGGTGGATGCGGTGGGATGCTGGTGGATGCGGTGGGATGCTGAGGGATGCGGTGGGATACTGTGTGAGGCGGTGGGATGCTGAGGGATGAGGTGGGATACTGTGTGAGGCGGGGGGATGCTGAGGGATGAGGTGGGATACTGGTGGATGCGGTGGGATTCTGGGGGATGCGGTGGGATGTTGGTGGATGTGGTGGGATTCTGGGGGATGCGGTGGAATGCTGGGGATGCGGTGCAATGATGGGGGTGCGATAAGATGCTGGTGGATGCGGTGGGATGCTGAGGGATGAGGTGGGATACTGTGTGAGGCGGTGGGATGCTGAAGAATGCGATGGGATGCTGCCACGTCTAGTAGTCACGGCAAGCCTTGAGATGCTATAGGATGTTTGCAAAATGCGCCGGGAAGCTGCGGTATCCAGTGATTACGGGATATGGTGCGATGGTGATGTGATGCTTACTGAATGATGTGGGATCCTTACGCGGATTGCGGTTAGATGAGGAGGTATTACTGCGAAGTGCTAGCGGGAGGCTGTGATATCACTACAGTAAGGTTGGCTAAGATTCCGACGCCAAGCTGAAAGATCGCACAGAAGTTTGGCATCTGGAAGCTTCCAGGATATCTTTACCCTATGTGTGTTCAGTCAAGCTAGCCCGCGTAAACCCATGTCGCTTGTATGCGTCACTAAATATGGTTCTGTATTTCCTCGTTTCATGTCGTTAGTTTCTACCCACCCTCTGTGAACATGTCGGACGAAGAGGAATACAGTGAGGAGGAAGTTAGCGAGTGAGTATACGCGAGTCTGTGACACCTGCGTCACCACTATCTCCCTTGTACTCGAGTCTCGGGTAATGTATGTTACGTATGTTTACCTGTTACGACTATTGTATGTGTGCGTGTGCGTGTCACGTAAATACGATACATACCCTTAGTACGATGGATGTAGAGGTAGATTTGGTAGATTAAAATTCGTCGAATACGGAGAATATGTGGGGTCGTCTTGCTGTTATCATTCCTCACGACTTTACATCGTTTCCTTTTACAGAGAAGAGGAAGAAGTGAAGCCAGCGTGAGTATCTGTAGAGCAACCCTCTCTCCAAAAACCCTCTCTAATCGACGTCTCATCTGATTATAATCATGCAGACGATATGATCATGCAATGTTTTCTTAGTGTAGTATCGTGGCAAGCAAGCGACGGCGCCCTAACGTATTTAGTGTCTGTTGACTTTAGCAAAAACACTAAGCAGGCTTCTATTACCGAAAGCAGATTTTCGAGCGCATGGTAACAGTTTTTTATGGTTTTAATGGTATATATATATATATATATATATATATATATATATATATAT
>NW_014577417.1:127109-140061 GCF_000485595.1 Priapulus caudatus
AGAGACAGACTAACAGAAAGAGAGCGAGAGAGAGAGAGAGAGAGAGAGAGAGAGAGAGAGAGAGAGAGAGGAGAGAGAGCGTGAAAAAGAGAAAGAGAGAGCGCAGCACCTCCAGCTCTGGTGGCATCTGGCGTGACACTACGTTGCCGTCAGTGCCAGCAGCGAGGTTGTGAGAGTACATATACAGTAACTACTGCACATTGCTACATTGGAACGTAGATAGCGCCGCGACACCTCATAACCCTGTATAACGGGGATATGCATACTCATAGCATGACCGATGGCGCCGCCTGGCGAGTGATAGATATAACCGTTAAAATAACGAACGCATCCGCGGTCAAAGGTTGGAGAGCAGTTTCCCGGCACTTCCTGCGCATGCGCGCGAACGATCAGCCGACTGCAGTTCGTGCGAGCGTTCTCGTCGTCATGGTAACGCGCTAGTTGGCCGGCGCGTCACCCTAGCGGACGAATCGCAGATCGGTATGGCTAGAGCACGCATATATGCGGCGTCTCTATCTCTCCTGTTCGCAGGTAGCCACGCGTGGTTGCCATCGTAGTTCGAGCGTAGAGTTAGTAGCTAGCAACACCGCGGACGCTGTAGCATGTGGCGCCATCTGCCTCCATTTAGAAGATATTAACGCAATAAAATTGCACTGTTACGTCCGGTTAACAATTGGCGTCATTGCACCAATTGGTGGCGCTGCTCGCATCTGTCGGCGCGTCATCGCCGCCAGGTTGACACCGTCGCCAACCGACGGCACAGCAGCAATGACGTCAGTTCGTTACACTCCGATTCGTTATTTCGCGTTCGCTGTTCGGTGAGGGAAGACAACTCACGTTGCCATGGCGACCGTCAGAAACAACCGCAGCGCTTCGTTATCCGCACGCTGCAAACGGCGATTTCGCAAGCAAACGGTGGCGCCACCGAACGGCGGTACGCGGAATGCTCGAAGCGAGTGGAGTCCGTCTCTTGCTGAACTGCAAGAGATAATCGCGCACCCTGCATACACTGATAGTCTCTCACAAGCCCCTCGACTCTCCTCTTGCATCTTACACAGCCTAAAATTGCCACGTCGAGCAAATTTGATCGCCGCGTGGACCTCAGGTCCTATGATGAGAGAAGACAGCTGTACAGGAAGGTAACGTACCCCGTCATCTTCCGGAGTGCTCTGATGCTGTGCTGTGTCTTCCCAGCGCCGCCGCTGAGGGGCGCTGCTCTCGCATGTGGCTCGGACGGAGAGGCGTTGTTGATGTTGGGGTGGCTCCCCGGGCAACTTTGTGTGCTTTCTTTTCTTCCACCACCCACCCCCTCACCCACCCTCACCCCCTATACCCATCTAGCGTTTTGCATGCTCGTCTCTGTTTTCCCCCAGCTAACAGCCTTGTCTGTCGCAGGCAAGCGTCGCCTTCACTAACGCAGCACCTCCTTAGGGTCACGGGCGCCCCCAAGGGCAGACGACGTTTCCCGCGACCGACGCCAGATGTCGCCTCGATCATCACTTCCTCTTCCTTTTGCGAGCTTGCCGTTTTTTGATTGGTTTGGTTTGTTGTGATTGTTTTTTATAGCCGAAGATTCATGTAGCGAGCAAATTCGAGAGGCAGGTTGACAGAAGATCTTATGGAGAGCGTAAAGATCTTTTCACGAAGGTAACCACTGTCTGGCGAGATACGAGAGAAAAAAGCGAAATGTAAATACGAGCCAGATCGGTATCTCGCTGGTCCGATTTTTCACGAACGCCGACGTCATTGCACGACGTCACGAGAAGAGCTGCGCAACATTACGTGACGTCGACTTCCGGTGTCGCAGCTGCCAGACAAATTCGACTGGAATCACATCGGGAGTGAATAAAAAACGAACTTTTGTTTTTTTATTTACTCCCGATCACATGCATGCGCGTCGTTTTTTCATCCACTGCTGGCTTTCGGCCTGATCCTTAATTTTTTTCGGCGCTAGACGTGTTTTCGTGGATTGCATTTTTTTCCGGCTGGATTTATACGTGTTTTTGTAGATCGACATAACCCAAAGTCACATTAACCCATATATACCGCTACCCAGTTAGGCTGTAGATCTAGACGTTGTATGTGTTATATTGTGTATATATACGCGTATGCCTACGAAGCACGATTTTGACGTTACTAGATAAAATTTAATGGCGATTTCACGTCAATGTTCGTTAACTTACAACGTATTCCGAAAGTTTTCAAAAGCATTCAAACTATGTAGCGTAATTTGAAAGCGTTTATATTCGTATACATGAGCTTAATCACCTTTCATTCCAACTTTAATTTGTCTTTAGAAGCTATTTTTGTTTGCTACGCTAAGTTATGGTAAAAAGAATGTTGTTCCATACTATGAAATTTTCAATTATTTTCTACGGCGCATCGTGCTCGAAACGTTCACCGTAAACAGATGTTTGTTTTCTGATTTGACGCCCTCTTTCGCTCCGAAAATTGCAATGTGGAATTCATTTTTCGGAAATAGCAGGAAATGTGTCAGTCTTTCTAATGCCGATGCTTACGTCTCGTGTAGGGAGGCGACCACGGGACGCATGCGATATTCTAACCTAAGAATTCCCTTGTAGATGACGTCATCGCAGCACGCGCGTGTCGCAGACGATACGCATGAATTACGCATGCGTTCTACCGACGTCATGCGCGTTGCCCTCTCCTTCACACACATTCTCGAAGCATGTATAGTTCATCAGACGGCTAAACCTTGTTGCCCGCATGCGCGCTGAGCGTAGTCTAAGCGAATCGACCACGTACTACTGCTACTACTTCCCCTGCTACGAAAAAGTAAGCGATCGGCGGAATCCGCAGGCCGCACGCATGCCTTTATATAGAGGGCGCTGCGAGCGCACAGAGGGATGTTACGTCACGAACTCACGTTTATCGTCTGCTCGTTTAGCCGCTGCCGCCGCCGCCGGAGGTGAACAGAGTCGGAAAGATCTGGCAGCCACCGGGCTACGAAGAGCTCGAATCTGCCGCTCCTGCTGCCGCTCCTGCTGCCGCTCCCGCCCCGGTACCGGATCCCTACCCCTACGAAGAGGTGGCGGCGGAGTAAACTCCCCCTGGAAGCCGCGTGCATGATCTGTGTGTGTATAGTAGGTACGTCGTCGTGCGTCGGTGCAGACGCCGCTCGCCTTCTTTCTTCGAGCCAGTATGATGACGTAACAACCACAGAAGATCAGACGTACGCAGCGCGTGCATTCTAGGTAGGTCAAGAAGGTCACGAAGGTCGCGAACTATAGTCAACGTCACCGCCTCGCCACCGTGTCACGTGTCACGTAGGTACGATCATCTTCCGACCAAAGATGTTTCGAGATTTTTTTTCAATTTCGAATCTTTCTCGTAGATTTTTTTTGGGGGGTTTATTTTTTCGTCGACATCTATCTACAGTCGGAGATTTTCTTACAGCGCGGGTAAGTATGGACGAACACCAAGATCACATGACAGAACGAAGATTGAAACGTATCCCGCATGCGCGCTGTGACGTCATGAGCGGCGCTTAGAATAACTTTTACTAGAATAAAATCATTTGCGAATACATTAACAGGTAGCGCTAAAACGTGTAGATTAACTCTTTACTCCGTTACGTCATCGACGACGTGTGAAAGCAGACGATTTTTACAATTCACTAAACCCGCCTGAACGGACTGCGTGTAACCGTAACTAGTGCCCTCTCGCAACGCGAAAGGGAAGTTCATTCACGAGAGCTTATTAATGCTCATCTAATCGTTAACATTGTACGTATAGTATCAGGAGTTAATAATGATAATTTGTCATTATTAACTCCTGATAATATTGATCTGTTTTGCAATAGACATAACTTGTAACACTCATGCGTATATGCATGCGATAAAGTCATGCACTGTACTAGATATTGCGGGATATTTGCATTCGCCTCCCCCCCCCCACTCTGGGTTATCACTCGTACTTACCTAGGTAACATCTTAATGAGCATGGCCGTAACATATGCCCCATGCTACTACACTAATGCCTGCTTATCTTATTTCTCACAGGTACAGGTATGCACGCCCTATGATAATGATAATAATAACAACTATTTTGTGCTTTTTCGCGCGTTGCAGTCGCATGAGCAGATGTAGAACACATCACTTCCGCTTCCGGTGCAATTCATACGATTCCGCATGCATTTCTTTGTTATTCTTACAGGTTCGTTCGCCCCCGAATGACCCTCGTTATTAATACGATATAAAACAACGCATCTTCCCTTTAAGAAGATCCCGCCTGTTATTTTTTACGGAGACGTCGTGGACAGTCGACATTTTCTTTAAATTTTTTGTTGGTTTTGTTTTTCTATCTCATCGCCGTATTTTTGATAGAACAAGGTAGGTGGCGCAACCGGCGCGTTGTCGCCTCATCCCCTGCGCGGCGCTGACTGCGCACGCGCATGCGCGTACGATGGGTACAAAGGTCCTTAAGTTCTCTCTCTCTCTCTCTCTGTCTGTCCCTCCCATCGGTATAGAAAATAGAGCCGCCGCCGGATATCAACAGGGAGGGCAAAGTGTGGAAGCCACCGGGTTATGACGGACCGGAAGACGAGCCTGCAGCGCCCCCTGCCGCCGAGGAGGAGCCCGCACCGGCACCAGAAGAGCCTGCGCCGATGGATGTTGAAGCCTAGGTCTGCTGCTTCTGTACGCGTTGCCCGCCCCTAGTGTGTCTATAGGTACGTTACTGTGGGCGCCTTGCGTATACGCTGGATGTTATGAGGGCGAGATAAACGGAGAGAGAGCGAGAGACAAAAACGCGTGAAAGAGAATCTCTGTTTTTGATCGAGCTGTGGAGTGAGAAAACGCGCGTGCACGGGAACAAGTATGAGGGTCCACGTATTTCTTCGTCGGGTATGTGACCCGTCACCGTAAGTATATGACGTCAGCAGTATTAAAGGTTTCGCTGACATCTAGCTGTACGCCATATGACGTCATCGTGACCTCATGACGTCATTTCCTGGCTGGAACTTAAAATATAAATTCTAAGATGAGATATTAGATCATTTTACGTAGGATTACGGTTACGATTCTATGCATAATAACAAGATACATGGCTTGTAACGCACGTGTAAGCGTCATTTGAAATCGATGAAATGTGCGAATAATCAATAATCAAGGAAAATATACAAATAATAATTACAGATAATTCATAAAGCGTTACGAAACAGCGTAGGGGAACTTTACTTTTCCTCTAAAACAGACATTTTTCTCGATTGTCAAATAACGCAACAGTAAATGTTCACCGTGAAATATACAGTGAAGTCTCACTCGCTCTGTGCTTTACGGGGATTTTAACCACGTGCCTTGCCTTCACAGGTCGTCTCTTTCCGTCCATCTTCGTATCTTTGACGTCAGCTGTGACAGGATTCCAGCAACAAGACCGACCGGATTTTCCTCTGCCGCTTCCTTCGCTTCTCACACCGGGCGCCACCATCGCCATCTATCGGTCGCAAACAAAGACTATTCTCGCCGCTGAGTCCTAACGCCAGCTAACACACGGGGAGGCCGCGTAAAACCAAAAGGCTGATAGCTGGTAACGGGTATTCGCAGCCAGGAGCGTATTTTGTTGTTCGACCCGAACTGGATCTGCCCCCCCCCTCACCAACACTCACACATCTTCGTATCGTTGATGCCTGTCTCAGCGAGTGTCTCTTCACACATATGCCTGGGCATCGATCCATCTCATACGTATAGTAAACAGTATAGCTAGCTGTTCGCAACTCTAGCGTTGTGTAAAAGTCCGTGTTGCCTCGCCGAACTGTGCGAGCAACTTCAACTAATTATCAGTTGTAGTTTTTCGATTAGCTTATTATCAAACAATGTTGTGTTAAACATATCGAATAAAGTTTTATTTGGCATTTATATCTCAAACTTATCCACTTTTGTAATTTTACGAGGAATACTGAGGTTTACTGGAAGAGGATAGCGCTAAATACACGAACACACATACAGACACACACACACACACACACACACACACACACGCGCGCGCGCGCGCGCGCTCGCACGCACGCACGCGCACACACACACACACACACACACACACAGGCACACACATACAAGAGAAAGATAGAGAGAAAGGAAGGGTGATAGAGTGTGTGACAGAGTGACAGAGAATCAGAGAAAATAACAAAGAGGACGGAAGAGATAGAGACAGACTAACAGAAAGAGAGCGGAGATGAGAGAGAGAGAGAAGAGAGAGAGAGAGAGAGGAGAGAGAGCGTGAAAAAAGGAGAAAGAGAGAGGCGCAGCACCCTCCAGCTCTGGTGGCATCTGGCGTGACACTATCGTGCCGTCAGTGCCAGCACGAGTGTGAGAGTAATATACAGTAACTACTGCAGCATTGCTAGCATGGAACGTAGATAGCGCCGCGACACCTCATAACCCTGTATCACGGGATATGCATACTCAATAGCATGACGCGAATGGCGCCGCCTGGCGAGTGATCAGATAATAACGCGTTAGAATAACGAACGCATCCGCGGTCAGCAAGTTGGAGAGCATTCCCGGCACTTCCTGCGCATGCCCGCCGCGCGAACGATCAGCCGACTGCAGTTCGCGCGAGCGTTCTCCGAGTCGCCAATGGTAACGCCGCTAGTTGCCGCGCGTCACCCTAGCGGACGAACGCAGATCGGTATCGGCTAGAGCACGCCATATTATTGCGGCGTCTCTATCTCTCGCGTCGCAGGTAAGCTACGCGTGTTTGCCATCAGTAGTCGAGCGTAGAGTTAGTAGCTAGCAAACCGCGGACGCTGTAGCATGTGGCCGCCATCTGCCTCCATTTAGAAGATTATTAAGCAACTAAAATTGCACTGTTAGTCCGGTTAAACACAATTGGCGTCATTGCCACAATTGGTGGCGCTGGCTCGCAATCTGTTCGGCGCGTCATCGCCGCCAACCGTCGACAACCGTCGCCAAGCGCGACGGCATCAGCCAGCAATGACACGTCAGTTCGTTTTAAGCACTTCGGGCGATCGTTTATTTCGCGTTCGCTGTCGGTGAGGGAAGACAACTCACGTTGCGCAATGGGCGACCGTCAGAAACAGCCGCAGCGCTTCGTTTATCGCACGCTGCAAAACGGCGGATTTCGCAAAGCAAACGTGGCGGCCACGCGAACCGCGTACGCGGATGTCGAAGGCGAGGTGAGTCCGTCTCTTGCTGAACCTGGCAAGAGATAAATCGCGCACCCTGCATACACTGATAGTCTCTCCACAAGCGCCTCGACTCTCCTCTTGCATCTTACCAACAGCCTAAAATTAAGCCCACGTCGAGCAAATTTTGATTCGCCGCGTAGACCTCAGGTCCTTATGATGAGAGAAGACAGCTGTAACCAGAGTAACGGTACCCCGTCATACTCCGGAGTGCTCTGGATGCGTGGTGCTGTGTCTTCCCAGCGCGCCGCTGAGGGGCGGCTGCTATCGGGCATGTGGCTGGACGGAGAGGCGTTGTTGATGTGGGGTGGCTCCCCGGGCAACTTTTGTGTGCTTTCTATTTTCTCCACCACCACCGCCCTCTACGCCACCCTCACCCCACTATACCCATCTAAGCGTGTTTGCATGCTCGTCCTCTGTTTTTCCCCAGCTAGACAGCCCTTGTCTGTCGGCAGGCAAGCGTCGGCCGTTCACAACGCCAGCCCTCTTAGGGTCACGCCCGGAGCGCCAGCGCCAAGGGCAGATCAGACGTTCGCGACCGACGCCCAGAATTTCGCCTCGATCATCAACTTCCTCTTCCTTTTTGCGAGGCCTGCCGTTTTTGATGTTGGTTAGTGATGTTGTTTTTTATAGCCGAAGATTCATGTAGGCGAGCAAATCACGAGAGCAAGGTTGACAGAAGATCGTTGATGGAAGAAGCGTAAAGAATCTGTTTCTAAACCGAAGGGAACGCACTGTCTCGGCGAGCATACGAAGAGAAAATAAGGAAATGTTAAAACGAGCCAGATCGGTATCTCGCTGAGTCCGATTTTTTCACGAACCGCCGACGTCCATTGCACGATGTCACGAGAAGAAGCTGCGCAAACATTACGTGACGTTCGACTTCCGGTGTCGCAGCTGCAGACAAATTCGACTGGCAATCACATCGGAGGAATAAAACGAACTTTTGTTTTTTATTATACTCCCGATCAGCAGTGCAAATCGCAGCGTCGTTTTTTCCATCCACGCTGGCTTCGCCTGATCTTAAATTTTTTTCCGGCGTAGACGTTTTTCGTGGATTGCAATTTTTATTTCGGCTGGATTTATACGTGTTTTTGTAAGATCGACATAACCGGCAAAGTCCATTAACCCATAATACCGCTACCCAGTTAGGCGCTGTAGATCTAAACGTTGTATGTGTTATATGTGTATATATACGCGGGATTCTACGAAGCACAGATTTTTGACGTTACTAGAGTAATAATTTAATGCGATTTCACGTCAAATGTTCGTTAACTTACAACGTATTCCGAAAGTTTTCAAAAGCATTCAAAACTATGTAGCGTAATTTGAAAGCGTTATATTCGTATAACAATGAGTCTAATCACCTTTCATTCCAACTTAATTTCTCTTAGGAAGCTATTTGTTTGCTTACGCTAAGTTATGGTAAAAAGAATGTTGTTTCCATACTATGAAATTTTCATTATTTTACTAGGCGATCGTGCTCGGAAACGTTCAGCCCGTAAAACAGATGTTTTGGTTTCTATTTGACGCCTCTCTGTGCCCTCCGAAAATTGCGAAACTGTGGAATTCTATTTGTCGGAAAATAGCAGGAAATGTGATCAGTCTTTTAATGCCGTGCTACTCTCGTGTAGGAGGGCGCCACGGACGCTATGCGATATCTTAAACCATAAGTAATTCCCTTTTAAGAGCACGTCATCGCAGCAGCGCGCGTCGCAGAGAACGCAGTGAATTTACGCAGCGTTTTCTTACCGACGTCATTGCGCGTTTGCCCCTCTCTTCAAACATTCTCGAAGGCATGTATCAGTTGCATCCAGACGTGCTAAACCTTTCTTGCCGCCATGCGGCGCTGAGCTTTAGTCTAAGCGACATCGATCCACGCTACCTATCTGCTTACTACTTCCCCTGCTACGAAAAAGTAAGCGATCGCGGCGTAATCGTTCGGCAGGCCGCACGCATGCCTTTATATAGAGGGCGCTGCGATGCGCACAGAGGGATGGCTTACGTGCACGAACTCACGAATTTATCGTCCTGCTCGTTTTAGCCGCTGCGCGCCGCCGGAGGTGACACAAGTCGGAAAAGATGCCTGCAGGCCACCGGCTACGAACGAGCTCGAATCTGCCGGCTCCTGCTGCCGCTCCCTGCCAGCTCCCGCCCCCGGCTTACCGCGATTCCCTACCCCTACGGAAGACGTGCGGCGGAGATAAACTGCCCCCCTGGAAGCCGCGTGCATGATCTGTGTGTGTATAGTAGGTACGTCGTCGTGCGCGGTAGCAGACGCCGCCGCCTTCTTTCTTCACGAGCCTTAGTATGAATGACTAACAACCACAGAAGTATCAGGACGTACGCAGCGCGTGCAATGTCTAGGTAGGTCAGAGAAGGTCACGAAGGTGCGCAACTATATCAACGTTCACCGACCTCGCCACGCGTCACGTGTCACGTAGGTGTACGCCTCATCTTCGCACCAAAGAGATTGCTTTTCGAGATTTTTTTTCAATTCGATCTTTCTCAGTAGATTTTTGTGGGGGGTATTATCTTTTTGCGTCGACATCCTATCTACAGTCCGACGAATTTTCTTTACCAAGCGCGGTAAGTATGGACCGAACTCACGCAAGATCATCATTGAAGAACGAGACTTGAGATACGTATCCCGCATGCGCGCTGCTTGACGTCCAATGAGGACCGTTCGTTTAGAAGTAACTTTACTAGAATAAAATTCATTTGGCGAATACCATTAACAGTAGGCTAAAACTGTTTAGATTAGACTCAGAGAGAGAAAGAGAGAGAGAAAGAGAGCGAGAGAGAGAGAGAGAGAGAGAGAGAGAGGAAGAGAGAGAGGAAGAGAGAGAGAGGGGGAGAGCGAGAGCGGGGGGTAGTGAGATGTCTATATAATATATAAGTACGGTCTCGTTGCAGGCAGCCATCATCAGATACGGGGAGTTCATCTGTGGAGGGTCGCTCATCCATAATATGTTTATATTGACGGCCGCACACTGCGTGCAAGGGTGAGTACCCCTCCGCTCCTCTTTCCTCCACCCTTCTCTACGTCCTCTCCTCTTCCCATTTCTGCCCTCTCCTCCCCATCTATACCCAATCCGTCCTTCTTCCCCTCTCTCGTCCTGTTCCCTCCCACTCCCTCCCGTTCCTTTCCCCGTCAGAGGTTGAGTGAAGTGGTGTGTGAGTGAAAGGTGGTGTGCTCACCCTTTTCCGTAACGTCAATGCTCCTCCTTCCCTCCCCTTTCTTCCCCTCCTTTTGCCCCCACTTCCCTCCCCTCCTCTCACCTCTCCTCCCCACCCTCCCCTCCATCCCTTCCTACTATGTCCTCCTCTTCCCAGTCCCTTCCCCTCCATTCTACTCCTTCCTTTCTGTTCCACTTCCTGTTCCTTCGACTCTCCTCCTCTTGCTTTTCCCGACATGTGAGTGATCCGCCGTTCCCCCTAACGAAAGTACCCTCTCTTCTCCCTTCCTTTCTTCCCCTAACGCACATGTGTAGCTATTTTCCCCGTGCTACACGTGTTGTGTTCTGTCTTTCAGGTTTGAGGACGTGCCGGATTTCTTCACAGTGCGACTTGGCAGTTCGGCCTACGAAACGAGCACGGTGTCCCTCGTGAGTACACTACATGGGTATCACACGTGACCGATTAAATCTGTAGAAATTCCATTAATCGATGAATTGATTAAGCAGTGGCGAGTGTTAGAATGAATGAATGGGTGATTGACGGAATGGATGTGTCGCGAGAAGGTGTGGGTGAGCGAGCGAGCGTGCGTGCATGCGTGCGTGCGTGCGTGCGAGCGAGCTAGCGATAGAGCAAACGATCAGAACTAACAAACAAAGGAATGGACAATAGAACTAGTGTGTCCATTCAGCAGCGCATTTACTTATATAGGTTGTGCATCTCACCACAAGAGTTCCATTCTATAGAGCGGGTATATAAAGAGAACTCATATCTAAATCTAAGGATACGTTTCTTACTCATATACGTAATGTCTGCATAATACTAATACTAATACTAATACTAACACTAACACGTGAACCCTACCGCGCGTTCACTCCTCACGTTCGTTCTCTCCGGATCCGCTAGGTGGAGCGCATCATCGTGCACCCTCGCTACTCGTCGGCGACGTTTCAGAATGACGTCGCACTGCTGCAGCTGATGGCTCCGGTCACGTACACGGACAGCATCAAGCCGGCCGTACTCGCGCCCATCACCATAAACACGGGCAAGCGAGCAGAGGCGGCAGAGTATGCGGGCATGGAGGCAACCGTCAGCGGCTGGGGAAGGACCGGTAAAAGCCGAGCCGGCGGCGCGCGGGACACACGATGATATATATACACACACACACACACACATGCACACCTCGTTACGCTCACTCACGCGTACAATGATTCTTCATGCACTCCGTTCTTCATTCTTTCTTTCTTCAGGATCGAGCGTGAGAAAGAGGCCGAGGAACTGCAGAAGCTGAAGGAGAGACAGTCCGCCCGCAGGATAGAGAGAGAGGAGGAGGAGGTGCGCTACTCCGAGCAGAGGAGAGTTCTGGAGGCGCAGAGGCAGATTGAGGAGGTGAGAGCGCACTGCACATGCGGGAAGTTACAGCCGATATACGGGAAGTTCGTGTGGACATACGGGGAGTTCATAATGACAAACATACAAGGCAATCAGGCTGACACAAGTGGACTTTACCATTTGTTTAATTACCATTATAAATATATATATATATAATTGTCTTACGTTTACGTTGCGAGCAAGCAACGAGACCATTATTTCAGCTCTAGTAGAATTTCTTGACCACGCATGTAGTTTGATCTGACGAGTGCGGTTCACGTTTGCTTGCAGGAAGAGATCAACAAGAGGAGGGACGAGGAGAAATCCCGCAGGAAGGCCGAGGCCGAGCGCCGTCGCATGGAGCTGATGGGTGTCACCGGCCAGACTGACGTCGCCTCTTCACCCAACTACGTCATCGAGAAGGGCAGCGGTGTGAGCGCCAAGAAGGTGAGCAGGTTTCCATCTATCGGCAGGAATAATACACGTTTCGCCGTTTTCGCTGCGTGGGGATATTAAATACAGCTATATAATACGCCTATTGAGTGTATATATAGCGAATATAACTTGATTGTGTTTCTCACTCGCTATTTCTCTCGCGCGCACACTCTCCCTGTCTCGCACCATCTTTATCTCTCCCGTTCATTCGTCTCGCAGGTTCTTGGTGGCAAGAAGACCAAGGAACAGGTGGAGGAGGAGAAGAACGCCTACATGAAGACCAGGGTGCGCCCATGCAACGTCTCCGGCTGGGATGCCGCCCGCCTCAAGGAAAAGGCCGCGGAGCTGCACGCTAGGTAGCGCCACCTTACTGAATTCTGGCTCTATGGCGAAAGTTTTGTTTTATTTTATTTTTTTAGGCAGTCATAATTAAATTCTTGTGAGATACCTTCTCCACTGATGTATACGTAATAACCATGTATACTTTTATTTAATCTCTTTCTCTCTCCCTCTCTCTTTTTCTCTCTCTCTCTATATATATATATTTGTTGTCTGGAACGTTGATACCCTCAGGACTTGTATTTTCATGCAATCACACAAATGCGCAGCCAAGTACGCATGCATGTACGCATGCACGTATACACACATACATGAAAATCGCAAAATCGGCAAATTAAATACACACGCTTTCCTGCGGTCAACGCGGGGAAAATAATAATGTGTTAATAGTGGCGATATATAAATTTGCTGATGATCACAAATGAGTATACACCTCTTGTAAGCTCGGTTTAGTTGTACATGCAT
>NW_014577417.1:140071-159891 GCF_000485595.1 Priapulus caudatus
CACACACACGCGCGCGCGCGCGCGCGCGCGCGCACACACAATTATATATTATATTTATAATTAATTATAATTGGCTACGTTATGTACGACAGCGCGCATTGGTGTCTTGTAGACGTGAAGGCGACAGCCGACGTACTGCAGAAGATAGACCTGACCATGCTCAGCAACGACGACTGCCGCGACTACTACTCCCGCAATTCCATCAAGAGCTCAATGCTGTGCGCGGGCCGCCTCACCGATGACGTCTACTCCGGACCCTGCTACGTACGTGTGACCTGTGACGTCATGTATACGTCATGATGACGAATTTTTCTAACGTTTTGTCAGCGGTCGTTAGTGTAGCGATTTAAGTGAGCAGTTAGCAGTAGTCGTCACTGTGAAGGTTCAGTGATTGTAATAAGTGTTAAGTGTGTGTATGTAAGACTTTGGTGAGCGTGTGCGTATGCGCGTCGGCTGGCGTTCTGTCCGACCCACGATCGATATTTTCTCGATCAGATGACGGATCTTGCACGACGTTAGTCCAAAATGGCAAAGCAGAAACGCACTCACGAATAAAGCGAATAACAGACATGGAGTGTCAACAGGAGACAATACCCGCTATTTTAATAATTTGCGAGCAAACACCGCTCTAACACGTTCCCTGACCTTTCACCTCCCTACAGGGCGACTCTGGCGGGCCGATGGTGACGTCACTGAGCGGACTTCCCGTGCAGGTTGGTATCGTGTCGTGGGGAGAGGGCTGCCTAAGACCCTACCCTTCGGTGTTCACCCGCGTCTCCTCGTTCAGAGAATGGATATCGGCCGCCATAGTCGACGCGCTCGTCGCAGGATAGTTGTCCGCCATCTTTGAGTCACTGGTGGAGTGGTGGACATCAGCCATTGTTGAGTGACGCACTGTATGAGGGGTTGACAACTGCGCAAGACATTTATGACATCGCCTGTTCTTGGAACTATAACTATATATATATATATATATATATATAGAGAGAGAGAGAGAGAGAGAGAGAGAGAGAGAGAGAGAGAGAAAGAGAAATAGAGATAGACTTTTGTATTCAATTGTTATTTGAATTGAAAGTAAATATATATACACAGAGTCTAATTATGAGAAAATATATAAGGTTTCTATGGTTTAATTCTATAGCGTTATTGTTTTGGTGTTCCTGCATTGTGTGTCAAAACAGTGAATCGTATATCTCAATTAATGTCGGGTGAGTCGGTTACGTCTTACAAACACATGTTGCCAATCTTTGTTCAGTAGTTTGCGCTGCACCGAGCTGTGTTGTGATAGCATGCCAACAATAGATGGAAATTCGTGCACATTATTTGTTCATTCTTGCAGTTTTATTCTCAATAAATAACGTTATCGACAATGCATAACAATCGCTCATAGAAAGCAAGAACTGGCGTTAACGGCTAGTAGTGACACCTGGTGGTTGGCACGCACATCAGGAAGACGCTGGCCAGATGTTGATGATGAATCACAGGCGAGCAGTGTATGCTGGCGGCGAGTCGTGCCGCCAAAACTTCTACGTAACTTAGATTATATTAATTTTCGTGGCAATGGCATCTTATACTAGCTGCCGATACTATACATATTATGATACTACATAGTATATATGGATGTGAGTCACTACTAACGGCTATCATTATCACGCTATGTACATACGCCATCGCCGCTGTACAATCCTAATAAAGCCATAAAATATAGGATACACTGACACACGCTTCGTGGCGATGCATGTTTATAGATATACCTATTAGACGTATAACCCCGTTTAACCGCGCGCACACACACGCACGCACGCACGCACGCACGCACGCACGCACATACACATACGCGCGGACGACTCCACGAAACAGTCGCTAAAAGCAATCAACCTTTCCTGACATTGCTCGATAGACTCATACCACGGCGTAAAGGCAAACGATGGTCATACATACATCCACATACATAACACATGAGTATAGAGACTCCTATGTGATCCTAAAAGCACTAAAGCCAGCTGCCTTGCCACATTGAGCAGAAAATTAGATCAACCCCTTTGTCAGTCAACAATATTTTACACGTCGTTCATAAGCGAACGAAATGCATAACAACATGAGCTCATAATCCTACAGTATTATTTATATATACATATATATATATATATAATATTTATATTTATAAATATATATATATTACATATATTTAGTACACTATAATATTAGTTTATGTACTAAGTACATGCACTATAGTAGTACGGGCTCCTGATAACAACGATTCAAGGCCTTACACTGTGTAGGAAGACGAATGCTCCTATATGCATAACATATTAAAAAGCTACCTCCCGTAACTACGGTAGCATAAACTATGCATAATAGTGTCACGCTAAACATTTTATTTTATTTACGCCCCTAAACATGGTAAACACGGATGACAACGTAAAATGCTCGCATTCATCTCGTAAGCTATTATAAACACACGCACAGGCCCTACTTACGCGCATATACACACACGCAAAAACGCTCGCGCATGGACACTAACACACCGTACTGCACGCACACGCTCGATCGCACAAACACGCGCGGACACACCCGCACACACACATACACGCACGCGCGCACACGCAAACAACCAACCAACCAAACAACCAAACAAACAAACGTGCACAGTAACACATACGCGGCGCACGTGACCATTCCAGTACACACACATGTAATGCCACGCCACACGTCAGACACTATCAGACAAAGAACAAGCAAGCTAGGATACGGTACAAAGCAGCGCAGTTAACGAGACAACATAAGACTGGACAACACAACCCGCACGCACCAATCAAGAGAACATCTGGAGTGAACAACATGAGGGGGAGGGCTCTTTTAAAAGAACGTCACTGCAGCGGTAAACAAACTAACACATCATGTTCACAGTTTGGTCAAGGGCAAGGTCAAGTTATCGCACGAATGAATAAATGTAATGCTACTGCTACTTTATCAAAAATGGACCCGTCTTTGCTGCGTGCGTGAGCACTAAGAAAAGCCATAAAGTGTTAAACAACCACGTGCTGCCATCGTGTGGCACAATTCTACATAAATTAAACTCCACACAGTTCGTTTTAAAACGAGAAAGGAATGAGTAAAGCTTGCTTTCTCCTATGTTAACTTGTTAGTTGTAACGCACGCACCTTGGTTGTGTTGGTAAAAAGTACAGCGTGTTGAGCTTTTAAGTAAGAGTACGTAAAATCGCCCAATGGTGGAATAAATCGTTATAACAAGATATTGCTGATAAATACGTGTACATTTGGCCCACAGACAATATCTCGTACCATTTCCTGCTTCCTCAACACCACAGCCGGCTAACGTTTTTTCATCCCTCCTCTGTAAAAACTAGCATTTCATTAAGAAACGAGAATAAGTAACCAGTGTAAGTGTAGTAAGGTCTAGTGTAACTAGGTGGGTCACACAGGAAATGAAGAGGTATTGCAATAACAACCGCTCAAGCACCGGACACCGGACACGGAGCTTGCATCTACTCTCGTGGGGCTGCGCACGTTGCTCTGTGCCCTCTAGCACCTCCGCCACCACCCTATGCCCCCCTCCTACACACCTAACCACGACACAGAGACTCACACGGCAACTCATCCTGCACTTCTACTGCATTGGATGAGGAGAATCGGATCGTTGCGTTAGTGAGTCGAAACATCACACGGTGACGATAACCGATTCAGCCGTGCACATCGTCTGCCGGCTGGCCCGTTAGGCACACTGCTTGTTTGGTCGAGAGCCGCTGACTGATCATCGGTAGCTCGTAATACAGTCGCGCGTTCATTGGAGGTCACAGTAGGTCGGTCGGCAGTCGCCAGTAGGGTAGACGGACACCGGCGATTGGCGGTTGATGGTGTCGCCCGGTGCGCCTGTGGTTAGTCGAGACTCATGCTAATCCGTTACAGCGTGTACTGGAGAAAGTCGTCCTCTGGGTAGCCGTCTAAATTTGTTATGGCCTTCTTAACTTTGTTACCTAGAAGCATGACGTCGACATGTAAGCAGAGGCAGCTTTTTGTTTGCTCGTAAAAACATCTTCAATGCGTAAATGAGTTGGTCGAACAATATCTATCAACACCAACCTTAGGTGCCAGACATTTACTCATCACTAAAGTCTGCGGATCATACGGCCGTACCATAAACATCATACCAGCAAGTAGGGAGGGCAACAATGGCACTTGTGATTCGTGCCGTGGTGACAGCCGACACACTGCATGCAAGGGCGAGTACCCCTCTGCTTCCCTTTCCTCCACCCTTCTCTACGTCCTCTCCCCTCCCCATTTCTGCCCTCTCCTCCCCATCCCTACCCAATCCGTCTTTCTTCCCTTCTCCCGTCCTGTCCCCTCCCACTCCCTCCCGTCCCTTCCAACACTGGGCATGCGCTAGCACGCCAAGGCAAATAAGATGGGTAAGCACCCGTGCTGCGCTGGTGCTACAGCGAAATTTGCACGCTGATTTCCTGGAGAGCTTACCGAGTCCTTTCACTTTCTTGCCCAGCCCGCGGACGTTGCTTTTGATCGACGAGCCTCGCTTCGAGTACATCTCCAGCTCATGTTCTGCCAGCCGCACCTCAAACAGTCCTGCGACGTGACCTGCATGTAGATGCACACGGTGATTAGCGCCCTCTGTTGGGAATGACAATACAGCGGATGACAACCCTTGTTGGGGATGACAACCCTTGTTGGGGATGACAACCCTTGTTGGGGATGACAACCCTTGTTGGGGATGACAATCCAGCGGTTGACAACCCCTGGGTGTACAATCCAGGATGCAACATTGAGAAATACTTACGCTAGACCAGCAGTCCAGCAGATCAAGAGATCTACGACCACAAAAATGAAAGTGTCAATGACACTGTAGCTCACCTTGGGTGTGGTAGAAGAGGGAGGGGGGGATATATAAAGCAAGAGTATATATGGGAGAACTCCAATTATATAGCATATCTCCCATTATATACTCTTGATAATGATATATGCATAAGTTTTGATGTGAAAATAAATGTTTCAGATCTGAAAGTCTGAAATCTTAACGAGAGATGGCTCTATGCCTAAATGATCGCCATTTTCGTTTTTGAAAATCGCTCAAATAAAAACAATTAAATATTCCAGTCAAATTACTGTAACGAAGAATCTAAAACTGTAATAGGACATTGTCATCTCTCCCATAGGAGTAACAACTGTTTTGGGGCTAGCCTTACACATTCACATACCAAAATTTAATAAAATTTAATAAATTTAGATGGCCATTTTCATTTTTGCCAAAAAGTAGGCATGGCTCGAAAGTAGGTCGACTGGCATGCTACAAAATAGGAAGTTCAAATCTCTCCCATAGAAGTAACAACTGTATTCAATTTGAAACATGTGGGTCAAACGGTTCTTGAGTTATCGTTGACCGTAGGCACACACTGAAATGCATAGTGAAATTGCCAAAATCTACCTAATTTGCATAATAAAAAAAAAAATCTAAACCTGTGTGATATGTCTTGGGGTTAGTGTCCTCATTCATTCACATACCAGAAATGAGCAAAATCCATTGAACCTGAACTGACTTATGGCCATTTCCATTTTTGCCAAAAAGTGGACGTGACTCGAATGTAGGTCGACTGGCGTGCTCCAAAATAGGACGTTCAAACCTCTCCCATAGGAGTAACAACTATATATGCAATTTGAAACATGTGGGTTAAACGGTTCTTGAATTATCGTTGACCGTAGCCAAATGTTGACGGACGGACGGACGGACGGACGTACGACGGACGACACCCCATGGCAATAGCTCATCTTGACGATGTCAAGGCGAGCTAAAAATTGTCAGACCAATTGCATCATCATTTATATATAGATTTATTTCACCTGGTTATTATAGGTTATTATACCCAGATATAATAGGTGAGAGGACGGCAAGAAGAAAGGATAGCGGCAGGTGGAGGACAGCAAGGGCTGCTGGTGAGGCTGGTGGGCGCATGGCAGAGGGAAAAGGAGCAGCGGGGGGTGTTACAGCAGACGACTCACCGGCCTGTCTCTCGGCTATCTGCATGCGCTCGCGCGCAAACACTTCGAACATCTGCGTCTCGCAGAACCACTGCAGAAAGATGCGGATGCTGCGAGAGTTGACGCCCCCGACGAAGCTCTCCTTCTACGCAGAAGCAAACGCACAACGATCATCACACGACGAGACAAACAAGATTAGACTCAGAATTCTATGCAGACATTTACAGCTGCAGCAGCAATAGTCATCACTTACAAAGATAATCAGTCGATCCTGTTTTCAATTCAATTCGATTCCTTTTCAATTTTGTTTCTTTTCAATTGTCTAATTTTCACAGCAGTTCGAGTTTGGATAGTCACGTTAGTGACAAACGTTTATGGCGATTGCGGAAATACTCAGATGCGTCATTTTCTCATCTCTAACCGTAGCCACGAATGAAAGATCGAAGCTTGTTCAGCAGAAGAATTTCTGCTATAATGTGCCCAGTATTATGCATCAACAGACTAACCTCCAAGAAGCGGTGGCCGTCGTTTTTGATTCGAATGTGATGGTGGTAGTGGCCGACAACTTCCACAAACAGACGCATGAATGCTTCGGATATCATCACGTTCTTAGTGTTATGCCCTGCAGCGACAAGACAATTCTTCAGAACTACAGATTCAAAACCTATGTGTCACGCACATGCCGCCTATAAGACACACGCAAGGCCTGTGTGTCTGTGGGTTTGTGCATGTATGGATACGTACGTGTGGATGCAAGAAAACAGGAGTAATTGCGTACATGCATGAGGCGAGTGTGAATGTTTGTGTGTGTGCGTGCACCCGTGTGTGCATGTGCGTGTCTGTGTGCGCGTGCATGCATCCATGCATACATGTAGGCGCAGGTGAATGGACATATTGCGTGTGTGCATGAGGTGAGTGTGAGTGTTTGCGTGTGTGCATGCATCCACGCATACATGTACGGTGCTTGTGTGCTTACTCATGTCTTCCTGGCACATGTTGAGTGCTGTGCTGAGAGCCTTGAACAGCTTGCGTGGGATGATGCTGCCTTCGTCCCCCTGCTGCCAACTCAGCTCTCCCGTGTCCAGGTTCACCAACAGCACCTACACAATAACACAATCATCAGTAATACCACTGCTACAATAATTATTACCATTGCAATTAAATTAAAATAATTACATTGTATAATATTTACAGGAGGTGTAACGATACGTTAGGGTCACAAATCGTATTGCAATATGCAGACAGAAAAAGAGATATTGTAAATTGTATGCTATAATAAATTTGTCATACTTGAGATTTGTACGACGACGGAGCGTCTGCTAGTTCAAGTATGGTTGCCATGTTATAATCCAACCCTACCTCGCACAGACGATATCTAACAGATTTCCCCTCATGCAGAACAGCAAGCACAGAAGCAATGTTCTCTCTCACACAGAGCAGGTCACACCTACCTCACGCAGACGACTTCTAACAGATTTCCCCTTACGCGGAACAGCAAGCTCAGACACCGAAGCAATCGTCTCTATCACACAGAGCCGGTCACACCTACCTCGCACAGACAATATCTAACAGATTTCCCCTTACGCAGAACAGCAAACTCAGACACCGAAGCAACGTTCCCTATCACACAGAGCTGATCACACCTACCTCAGACAGTGGCAGACTGCTGAGCAGCGGCAGGTTCTCCGACAGAATACCGATGACGTAGGGCGTCGGCGAGCAGACGAAGTCGAGCAGCTTAGACGGAAGCACCGGCACGAACGTGTGCTGCCAGGTGAACGGGTAGAGCAGCGCTGCGATCGCGTCCACACACGCAGACAGCGTGCTGAAATATACGAACACAACACGTTGACACAAAATCCGACAGCGGGCTGAAATATACGAACACAACACGTTGACACAAAATCCGACAGCGGGCTGAAATATACGAACACAACACGTTGACACAAAAGCCGACAGCGGGCTGAAATATACGAACACAACACGTTGACACAAAAGTCGACAGCGTGCTGAAATATATGAACACAACACGTTGACACAAAAGTCGACAGCGTGCTGAAATATATGAACACAACACGTTGACACAAAAGCCGACAGCGTGCTGAAATATACGAACACAACACGTTGACACAAAAGCCGACAGCGTGCTGAAATATACGAACACAACACGTTGACACAAAATCCGAAAGCATGCTGAAATACACAAACACAACACGTTGACACAAAAGCAGACAACGTGCTGAAATATACGAACACAACACGTTGACACACAAGCCGACAGCGGGCTGAAATATACGAACACAACACGTTGACACAAAAGCCGACAGCGTGCTGAAATATACGAACACAACGCGTTGACACAAAAGCCGACAGCGTGCTGAAATACAAGCAGATGGCAAGCTGAACCACCCGAACATTGCACGTTGACATACAACCAGACGACATTTTGAAATACAAGTAGATAGCAAGGTAAAACACAGACAGACAATGTTGTGAACTATAAGCCGACTGTCAGCAAGCTAAACACACGCAGTGAGCTTAAACACATGCAGACAGTATGGTGTAACAAATTCAGACAGCGCGCCAAAATGTAAACAAACGTCAAGGTATAACACACAGACTGCATGGTTAAAGGCACACAGGCATGAGTCTACACACATATGCTCCTGCTTCTGCTAATAAAAGAAAGAGAAAATGAAGATGAGACGACGGAAATGTTTGGTCGGATGCCAACACACCAGAGAAAGAAAGAGAAGAAAAAGAAGAGAAACAATGACAGCGAGACGGAAACATTCGTTTGGATGCCGAGACGCCGGACGAAGTTGAGACGCAGCGCTCACCTGAGACGCGACGCGACGAACAGCACGCGCCGCTCCATGAGTATCGCCGAGAATGCCCGCAGGAGGGCGCCGGTGTCGAGGCGGCGCAGTAGGCGTCCGTAGTCAACGTGCTCCAGCCGCGTGTCCGTCGGCCGCGCGAACGTCTCGACGTGCGACGGCGGCGCTCCCCCGCCACCGCCGCAGCGCACCGTGACGCTCTCGCCCGGCCCCGGGTAGCTGCGCCGGTACGCCGCGCGCAGAAACGCGGCCGCCGCCGCCTCGGAGAGCGCGTGCTGCCGCTGCGCCGCCTCGAGGATGGCCGAGTAGAGCGAGAACGCCGACACGCGGCTGAGGATGCAGTAGACGACGGGCGCGGGGTCACCGTGCGCGCGCGCCGCGAAGCGACGGCAGCAGCCGAAGCGGCGACCGCCGACGTCCGACGTCAGCACGAACGAGAAGGTTTCCGCGTCGTCGTCGTCATCGTCGCCGTCGTCGGGGGCGACGCGTCGCGCGCGCGCGTCCGGGAAGCAGAAGAGCGGGATCTGGTCGACGTTGGCGGCGTCGCGCGGGAAGCAGTAGCGCATGCGCGGCTCGTAGGTGGCGCCACCGGCGTCGGCGTCGACGCTCACGCAGATTACGGCTTCGAAGAGGTGCTCGTAGTGGTGCGGCGGCGCGGGCCGCTCCCGGCACTTGTCGCGTACGGAGCGGACGTAGCGGATTCGCTCGCGCAGCACGCGCGCCGACGTCTCCGCATCGCTGCTCTCACCTGCAACAGACGAGATTAACAGCTGCGACCAGTAAAAAAAATACACGGGGGCTCGCGGCGATTTAGCCCCCCGAAATGCCAAAAAGAGCCCCGGAAATGCCAAAAAGAGCCCCCGTAAATTTGCATAGAGTTCAATGCAAACTACAAATTTTAGAGTGCTATTTTCATGCACGCGAGCTTGAAAAGTAGCCCCCGAAAAATAAATGTTCAAGCTCGCGTAATTTTTTTCCCTGGCTGCGACTAACGCTAATGACGCTGTAGAAACGAGTACGATTCTTACAAGACGACGAAATTTTGTGCCGTATTAACTTTTTCTGTGCTGAGTACCTTGTTGGCATGTTCATTCCTTGTACACTGAATACCTCTTTGCAATGGAGTAAGTTTCGTGTGTGAATTTCAAAACTTCATATCAAATAAACTACTCAATATATCAGCCATCTTCTTTCCATATCTGCATAATTTGTTTAGCTCAGGGGCACTAAAATATAATCTTGATTTAAAGCGGAACAATAGCTTCTGTTGTGGAATTTTGCTATCTGCTTCTAGTTACTACGATCACGTGAACATCAACGACACATTTTACACACAACTATCTGAGATGACCCACGGCCGGTGCACTATCAAGAGTGCTAGCACGTGCGCACACCAAAAGCAGCAACTTCAAACTGTCACAGCAACTTCAAACTGCCCGCAGCGTGAGCGACTGGAGCTTTCCTACCTGTAGAGTCGTCCTGCATCGGTGTGTCCTCAGCAAGATCCGCTAAATCCTCATGCGAGAACGCTTGCCGTAACTTCTGCCGCACCATAGGTGGCGCCGGCGGCGGCCGAGGCGGGTGCTTGTTCGGTCTGCAACAAAACGCCGAGTTCCTTACCAGAACGTTGCGTGACCACGCATAGCCATGCTGTCACGTCAAACAAGAATCGCACCAAGCGTCTGGAGTAAGAACATCAGAAGTAAGACGATATGATGAGATGACATCAGATATATAATCTCAATAACATCTTAAATATAATAATATCAACGTAGTTTCAATAACATCTCGATATGACGAGACAGACAAAAAATGTCTGACCGGTTACCTAGCTGATTTCGTCCTGCGCCACTGGTGGCCACCAGGAGCGCTGGTGGGCGTCTCCCGCTCGGCCGGCAGGCAGTATCCGAGCAGGTCGTGCTCGGGTGTCTCGCTCCGCGGCAGCCCACCACCAGGTGGCGCCAGGTCATCGTAGATTACCTCACAGCTCGAGGATCGCCGCATCGGCCGTTCGCCGCTCGTCTCCGTGTTGTACCGGTAGGGGGCGCCACTGTCGTCGTTGCAAAGCCGGGTGTCCGAATCGGGGCCGCCAGCGGGCGACGTCCGCGGCAGCGTGAGCGACGCATACGCGGGCACGGTGCCGGTCTCCATCAGATGGCTGACCGCGGCGCCCCCTGGCACCGGTTCCGCGTAGTCAGCGTCAGGTTCGGCCTCGCTGCATTGCTGCATCTTGTGTCGCCTCTCGTACCCCGCCCCGCCCCCGTTATACCTCCTCGGTCTCAAGCGCGGCGGAGGAGGACGCTGCGGCGGCGTCTTCGCTTTCGCCGTCGGCGTCGTCACGGCGACTGGAGTCTCTCGAACGACAGGCGGCGGCACCGCCGTGACGCCCGGTGCCTTCTGGAGGGTTGATAGCGGCACGGTCGTGTCCTCGTACGTGACGAAGACAGGTTTGCTCGAGACGATCGGCTTGCGACCCTCGCCCTTCGCCGGTTTAACGCGCGGCGACCGCGCCAGCTTGTTCGACCTCCGTTCGACTGACCGCATGATGACCGGCTTAGGGGGCAGCACTGGAGGCCTCGTCAGTGTGGCTGGCCTCGTGCCGCCATCCGCATCCCGTGCGGGCTGCCGTGCCGCCCCGTTGCCCGCATCCCGCGTGGGCCGCCTCACCGCCCCACCATCCGTGTCCCGCGCTGGCGGCCGTGCCACCCCATTGCCCGCATCCCGCGTGGGCCGCCTCACCGCCCCACCATCCGCGTCTTGCGCGGGCTGCCGTGCTGCCCCTCCGTCCGCGTCCCGCGCTGGCTGCCGTGCCGCCCCGTTGCCCGCATCCCGCGTGGGCCGCAGCACCGCCCCAGTGCCACCATCCGTGTCCGGTGTGGGCCGCCGTGCCACTCCATTGTTCGCGTCCCGCGGGGGCCGCCGTGTCGCCCTCGTCCCGCCATCCGCATCCTGCGTGGGCCGCCTCGTCACGCCCGTCCGGACGTCAGCGGGACGAGTCGTCATGCTTGGTCCAGTGGAGACGCGCCGCGGCTTCAGAGGATTCGTCCTCGCGTCACGCGGCTCAGTGGTGACAGGCTGCGGCTTGGGACTCATCCCCTCGGTGTCACTCGGCCGCGCCGCCGCGCCGCACCCTCCGTTCTTCATCGCGTCGACATCGTGCGCAAACGTTCGCGGCGGCTTCCTAGGTGGCGCCGCCCGCGCCGTGCGGGGAGGCGCGGGGCGCGGCGGCCTGCGTCGAACGCCCGCACGGCTATCCCAACCCGCCTCGCGATCGGCCGACGCCACTGGCACCCCCTGTCCGTTCGCGGCGGAGTTCGCCCGCGAGGCGGCGCTCTCCCGGCCGTTCGGCGCCGGCCGTTCCATCGCCGGCTCTCCGCCTTCGAATAACTTGCGTCGCTCCTGGATGCTTCCGGATCGCGGCCGGCCCTCGACGCCAGCATCCGGGGACGGTCGCGCGTCCTTCCCCTCCCGCGGGGACTGGCTGCCCACGCTGCAATCATCCGGGGACGGTGACTCGCACCTGCCATCTTCCGGGGGTCGCGCAATCATGCTGTCGTCCCCCAGGGACTGCGTCATCCTCCTGCTATCTTCCGAGGTCCGTCTCTCCGCGCTGTCGTCGTCCAGCGACTTTGTCATTCTCCTGTCGTAATCAGGGGGTGATTCCGCCGCGTTCCCGCTCTCCGCGGAACGTCTCATCTCGGTGGACTCCTTGGAGGACCGTCGTAGCAACACGGCACGCACGTCGGGCGAGGAAGATGCATCGGTCGTCGTGCCTGCCTTGACGCACGACCTTGTGGGCGACCTTGAATATTTTTGAGGGCGAGGCGTGGGTACTGGCCGGCCGTCGACAT
The DNA here is from genome assembly GCF_000485595.1 of Priapulus caudatus. NCBI lineage: Eukaryota > Metazoa > Priapulida > Priapulimorpha > Priapulimorphida > Priapulidae > Priapulus > Priapulus caudatus. Next base: position 152,768 of record NW_014577417.1, read on the forward strand.
TACCAGTTGCAGCGGGATCAGAATTATATCTCTTTATCTGTGAATCGAAAACGAACATCTTGTTCCTGGAATGATGTGATCAGAATTCATTTTATCGTGGGACATGTTTCATTTCGAGATAAATCGAAAGTATTTAATCAAGCTACAGAGTCCTGTCGAAGACTAAGTCTGTAATAATTTTGGATTCCTCTGGAAATTAAATTATTTAATTAAAAACGATTTGTCTACAACATCCAGTAATACGTAAATTTCGTTTACAAGCTTTTAGAACAGATTACTAAACATATCGACAACGAAGGGAACAGAAAACTCCTTTTAAAACAGTATTCTAATTTTTCATGCAAATGAAACAATGGGAGGATGTTACAGGTTACGTGTGACATAAAATATGAGCTTGGTCATGATGGAAATATCACATAGACATATCAGCTTACCCGGGTTGCTACAGACATGCTCTGATATAAAACTTGCGAGTCACGTGTTGATCAGTACTCCGTACTGAATCAGGTACATAAAGAGTTAGTTCATCTAGTCCACATCGCTAATCCAGGCTACATCTGGGATGTACCGTACAGGAGTCTGGGAAGAATCTACACCCAACCAGTGATAACAAGGTCAAGGAACAAATCACACTGGCAAGCATCAATCACCGAATTAGTTCATAATAAGATTCTAACCACTATGAAAGTGTACATACACTGTGGTCATGTACAATCACTGAGGTGTATAATATAGCCAGGTTGTAAGGTAACAGCATACTTAAGGCTTAGACCTCAGAAATTTATGAGATTTCTCTGGGAATCCAAGTTCAGTGGTCAAAAATTCGTGTGAAGGTGTGAAACGACGTGAGTGTTGTACCCATTTGATCATGCGCAGTACCGAGACGACCAAACTGCCTGTGCAGCGTGCTGTGGCCCTGATTAATGTAGTAGATGTCTAGTAGATAATCTTTATTTTCATCGGTACATTTAAAACAGTGAACATGAGCTGGAAAGCTCTTTAACCGATATCTAACAAATGTATAAAAACAGTTATAACAACATATCATTTCATTAAAAATATACAAGTTTAAGATACAGGTATGGGTATGATAAAAATTAAAAATATAAAGTAACGACATGGTACTGTTTGGGCTGTGGGCAATGTATATGATCAATGAAAATGCAATTGCAATTACATTTCATGTCGCTGTTGAATATAATTGCACATCACCTGAACCTACACATTGCACACATGCATTTCTTGCCCATCCATGTATTTATCATTTTGTTAAAAGAAATTAAATCGGTAGCGTCTCTCAAACAGAGTGGAAGCTGGTTCCAGAGACTAGCACCATGGTAACGTAGACTTTTTTTCCCGTATGCTACTGTGCGGCAGTTCTGGAGTTTTAAACTGCCGCCACGCAAGTCGTGACCAGTTTCCCTGTTTGAGAATAAATCAAACAGGTATGAAGGGCTTTGTTTATTTAAAATTTTATAGATCACTTCAGCAATTTGTCGCTGCCTCATGAGGTTCAATGAGACAGACTGGTCTTTGGAGAGAAGTGCCTCGTAGCTGCTTTCATAGTCGTGATACACATGTTGTAGTGCACGATAATTTAGTTTCTCTAACTTTTTGTTGTTGGCTTCATTAATTCAGTCACAGTGTTACTGTTACCTCATAACCTTGTTATACTAATTACCATTATGATTTGTCTTTAAAGTACAATCATACTTTGATGTACTTATATGATAGTTATGATCATTATATGATACTTATATGATACTATGATATACTCATACTGACTATATCACTCAGTATGAGTATAATCGAAGACGGTGAGAGACAAGTCTAAGGTGATCAAATCGAAAGATTAACAGCAGCAAGCTGCAGCCTGCAACAAATGCAACAAGCTGCAGTAGAAAAGGCTGCAATTTTACAAAGATGAAGGAAGAGAACTATAATATCGAAAGCCATCAATGTACGAGGTTAATGAATGATCAATGATCAGACCACCGTCACGCTCTGCCGATTTGTTTACAGTTTACCGTACTCACTGAAATTGAAATTGACATTGTTACCTACACTGTGACTGTACACAATGACAATGTTACCCTATTTATTAGAACAAATCACATCAAATCGAACACTGCTTCCCAATTTAGAAATGTATCAATTTTTTCATCTTATATACGCAAATTAAATCATATTGAAATAAGAGTTCATACTTCCAAAACAATACACAGTATCACTACCTGTGCCTAGGGGCTAGGCTAATAATATTAGTATTTATAAGTTAGAAACGCCATCTTACATGACCCGAGCTGACCTGAGTGACGATGCGATGTCATAAGAAATGCTGTCCTGTCTCGCGTAGAAAAATATTACAAGAAACGCATTTTTAGCCCAAATACCTTAATATTCATTGCAAACAAATTTAATAATTTGTGTTTATAATAAGTGACACAGTTTGTTTTTTATTATTTCCAACATATTGCTTGACGTCGAAACACAGCGAGCAAATATCCAAGGGGATTTGGGTGTCGGTGAAATATTTTTGTTACACAGTGACACTATCGTACGCATGCGCTGTAGCTTTCCTTTACGTCGAATCGTTTCAATATGGGTGTAAGTTTTCCGTACATGTTCACAGAAATCTGAAGTAATCAGACATAATAAGCAGCTCAACATAAGTTATAGGGGTTATTATTAAATGTGACAAACCAAGTAGTAATCGTGATGAAATACTATCCGTAATAAATGTTTCTGAAGGAAGTAACAGGGATGTAAACTTAACGCTGCAGCGGTAATCGACACGGAATTATATTGGCGACATCGTGTGTTGTTGTCTATATATTTCGACGTTAACTCGTCTCTCCAATCTCGCCTTGCTTAGTTCTTACCAGCATTGAAGCTAATATTTGAAATGTGGATTTACGGCTGTTTCGTTGACTAAGCGTCTGACTAGCGCACATGCACTTTGGCCGTTTCACTTTCCATGGTATAAAATGATTGTAAATAAACAGTTCAAACACACTATTTACTACCACTGGCAGCAAGAACAAGCCCGCACGTACAGCACACACGCGCCGATTGACTATAATAACCAGTGGTGGATCTACGGGGGGGTTTAAACCCCCCCTTCCCCTCTTGGGTTGCCCCGTACCCCCCTAGCAAGGCGTACCTTCGGCACGCTGGGGTGTGTAGGCCAATCACCTTAGGTAAACCCCCCCCCTTAGTTAAAACCTAGATCTGCCCCTGATAACAACAAGTTGTTATTATAGTCAATGGGTGCGTGTGTGCTGTACGTGCGGTCTTGTTCTTGCTGCCAGTGTTTACTACTACTAGTACTAGTACTACTAATGCTAGTAATAGTAATACTACTACTAATACTAGCAAGGTCTTAATGTTGGCCTACTCTATCTCGTGATATTTCCACGTACATCCCCTTCACATGTTAGTTGGTTTAATTTCTTGTTTGTGTTGTGTGATTGTGTGCAATCACTGAATCGGGCAAGTGTCTGAATTTGGCACTCATGCTTTCCCACCTGTTCTATATTTCTGTATACAATTTTGTAAATATTAAATACTAGTAGGGCGTACTGACTTATGTTTTAATAGTGTCACATTTTGCTCTTTTTTTTAGTCAACGAGCAAAAGAAAGACCAGAAAGTTGAGAGGTCACGTAAGCCATGGCCATGGACGTGTTGGTAAGATGCTTGCACTCAATGTACAATGATCATTGTTTAATGAAAACTCGCAGAGAGGCTAAACTAGAACTTTTTCTTGCCAGTTGGAGCCGTGGGAATATCATGGTTTAGGCATGTAATACCTGTCAGCAGAGATGCCAACCACTACGATTTATCCGTATTTTATACGAATTTCATTTGCATTTTGACCACTACGACCAGTTTGCATACAACTGATTTTTATTACGATCCAAAAAAAATCATTTTTATGATATTTCAAGTGTTTTGTTTCAGTGTTACATTGATATAACATTATTAAAAATAACTACATGTATTTAGCAGCAAATATCAGTGTGAACTTATTATCATTTTGGGTCCCAGAATGCAGCAAATTGCATCTCGGAATCAAAAATTTTCCGGGGGTCATTCACCGAACCCCCCTAACATACTTGGGTCACTGCATGACCCTCGGCCTACAGATTTCAGATATCCTCACTACAGTTTGCTCAGAAAAGTGTTGGCATCTCTGTGTCAGGGTAAAAAATACACGGGAGTGATGAGCGATTTACTTTTCAAACCTCCGAAATGGCCCCCGTAAAAATTTTGGCGAGAGTTATTTTTCCCACATACTTGAAAAAGAGCTCCTGTGGAAAAAAAGTTATTTTTCCCCTGATACCTGTCATGTCCACGACAGCTTGCGAGAATTTTTCTCACCTGTGAAAGTTTGCTTAGACCATCAGTTCTGTTTGTGTCAGTACACTGTACATTTAGACAGGACTTTGTGTACCTACCATAAAGCCATTACACAGAATGATGGCACTGTGTATACTAAATTTTAAAACGTGCCAAACAATCTCCCTGACCCTATTATTCAGTGTAGCAGGTGTGTCAAAAGATATAACTGTAGCTGTTTGGGCTGATTACGTGACATATTTGCTTGTTTTGTTTTCCAGGCAAACACAGGAAGCATCCCGGAGGTCGTGGTAATGCCGGAGGTCAGCATCACCACCGAATCAACTTTGACAAATAGTACGTTGCTACACATCGCATATTTATTTTCTCGCGGTTTCGTGCTCAACTGTTCAGTGGCATGCGTTGCTGCAGTATTTTCTTTTGACTCTAGTAGCTCATTGCAAGTATAGAGTTTCACCGCGACACCCATGGAAATTGTTGTGTTTGCACTCGCTACGTGTCACAAAAATTAGGCTGTGTACTATAATTGAATTGACATTTATGGTCGACTAAGGTTTTACGTTACTCCTCAAAACACTGTCGAATGATTTTTAATTCCTGTAGAGCTGTGAGGTTTTGATAGCTTCTGGAAAGGAAATGATGTTCATCTCGTTTTGCTTCTATCCTCCTCATCTAGCCATCCGGGTTACTTCGGCAAAGTTGGCATGCGACATTACCACCTAGCGCGTAACCAATACTGGTGCCCGTCGGTGAATGTCGACAAGATATGGTCGCTGGTCAGCGAGCAGACGCGGGAAGTCTACGGCAAGAAGCCAGAGGGACCTGCACCGGTCATCGACGTCGTTAGAGCAGTAAGTGTCTCGATCCTGCGACCGCCACGCTTTAGTGTGTAGCTAGTTATATCTGTTAAAGCTGCACTATGCGCATCTACATGCTAATTTCTTTAGTACTAGACTAGCAAATACTCTGTGTCATGCATAATCATACTACCTTATGACAAAATAAACTCTAGTTTCTCCCATTTCAATGCGCATTTGCTTAAAACCCACAAGAAAGAGGTGCGAAATCTGGAAATCTGGCTAGTCTAGTAGTACTGGAGAAATTAGCGTGGAGATGCGCATAGTGCGGCTTTAACAGATCGAACAACACGGAATACACCAGATTTGCGCGTGTCTAAAATATAGTGGCGAAACTGAAGTAGCCCTGTCGTCATACCAATCTGGAGTGTGGAAGTATTACGTACGTCCTCATGTGTCCTACTTAATTGACTGTCGTACGATTGCGAATACTCGTGGTGTGTAAATTGTGCAATGTGACTTGGTTGCATTTGAACTAAACACGTAAATGGTGCAAAAGTCGGATAGATTCACGGACTGTGAGGACCAAATTAGCACCTAATTCAGTTCGATGTAAAAAACAGACTGCAAGCGTACTACCTGTTAACAATTGCCCAATCTCGGGAGTCCTCGTTTATTACATGCATACCAGCAGTGGGGGCTTTTGAAGCAGCCGAGTGGGATCTTTTGAGCTTTTGTGCAAGCTCTCTAATTATTTGCCTTCGGTTGCTACAGCAATGAACCTGTCTTAATAGTCCAGTCTAAAGTTTCTGCCTATTATTGTTAGCTCATCTGACGTAGTCAGATGCAGCTTGTAGAATCGCATGATCGTGCGTCCGTTCGTGCGTGCGTGCGTGCGTCCGTCCGTGCGTCAACAGTTGGGCACAAATCTTAACCGCTTGACGTACGGTCACGATATTCGGGACGTGGGGGGGTAATCCGAAAACGAGTTGGGATGTTGAAGCTGGGGGTCAAAGGTCAAGAGGTGTAAAAGAAGGGGGAACATTCCCTCTTTAACTTGAGGTATAGGGAGGAAATGCAGAATTGCGGCACAAATCTAAACAGCTCGACCTAGGCTTGTGATAGTCGGTGCATAGCATCATGGTAGGAAAAGCCATCACTGCCGAAATTGGAGGTCACAGGTGAAAGGTCAATGGGGCACAGGGCAGATTTTAGACATTTTCTGAGGACATGGTCTGACGGAGCGATTGGAAAACTTTTTTGTTTCAGCGGTGACCTAGCATTTTTATGGCTTTATTAAAAGGATCATGAAATGTACTTTCTGCTGACATGTGAAGAGTAAGTGTTGGATAACCTTTTGACCCTCAAGAGGAGGGTTAAACATGGATTTCTTTACTGTTAGAAAGAATTTGACTGCTGGGTTTGCTAGTAGAATCTATACATGCCTGGATGTATGAGGCTACAATGTCACAGTGAAATTTCAAAAGCTAAATTTGGTTGAAGAAGGTTTATGCTCCTTAAATCGTATAATTTGTATGGCATTCTGTACTGTCAGTGTGTTACATGTAACTTATGCCACTGCCAGTGCATGTGGTGTTGATAGTACTGTGTAGTTTTTGCCTGCGTTAAGTAGTTACAGGTGGCAGCCCTCTATTTTAGCCTGTAGGCTTGCATAGGTAAATGGATGAGTGCTTACCTATTCTGTCTTGCAAATAGTTGTTGCTACTACGTACGATGGGAGCTTCCATCTTTAATCTTAAGACACTTAAACGTACGCGCCATCTCGTGGCAACTTTCATAACGATCCCAACGAACATTCCTTTGAGAAGGTTCCTGATACCATCCCTGTGCCTTCTACTGTTTCGGCGCATATGTGAACACATTTGGGACTAACAGGGTTTACTAGAATCTCACCACTCCACCACAGAGTCACCGCAGTAGACGTTAGATGAGCGCTGTCGCTCCG